>NW_024719422.1:0-17018 GCF_018991925.1 Homarus americanus
CTACATCTCATTTCACAATCTTCACTACATCTCACTTCACAATTTTCACTACATCTCACTTCACAATCTTCACTGCATCTCACTTCACAATCTCCACTACATCTCACTTCACAATCTTCACCACATCTCACTTCACAATCTTCATCACATCTCACTTCACAATCTTCACTACATCTCACTTCACAATCTTCACCATCCCCTTCACAATCTTCACTACATCTCACTTCACAATCTTCACTACATCTCCTTCACAATCTTCACTACATCTCACTTCACAATCTTCACCACATCTCACCACAATCTTCACTACATCTCACTTCACAATCTTCACCACATCTCACTTCACAGTCTTCACTACATCTCACTTCACAATCTTCACTACATCTCACTTCACAATGTTCACTACATCTCACTTCACAATCTTCACTACATCTCACTTCACAATCTTCACTACATCTCTCTTCACAATCTTCACTACATGTCACTTCACAATCTTCACTACATCTCACTTCACAATCTTCACTACAACTCACTTCACAATCTTTACTACATCTCACTTCACAATCTTCACCACATCTCACTTCACAATCTTCACTACATCTCACTTCACAATCTTCACTACACCTCACTTCACAATCTTCACTACATCTCACTTCACAATCTTCACTAACACCATCCTTCATCACTACATATAACAACATCCATCATCACTACTTATAACACCATCCATCATCATCACTACATATAACACTAACCATCATCACTACATATAACACCATCCATCATCACTACATATTATAACACCATCCATCATCTCTACAAACACCAGTCCTCAACACTATAGTGATAAACAGAGCTTCATTTTGTTGTCAATTTCTTTAAATTCCAACCTTATTAAACCGTAATTCTTTCTGTATGGTCAAATTTTGATTTGACCTCAGTGAGAGAGCTGTTAGTGTCAGTAAATCACAATGGTGTTCCGACGCACTGTAACAAAAGTTTCAAAGGTTGAGGTGAAGCCTTGCCAGGTGAAGGAGAAGGGCCCCCGATCTAACAAACTGCAGACCACAAAGCACACTAAACCTCAAAACAACAAGAAGAAGAAGGAAACTACCACTTTCTGCCATGTACAAAAGGACCAGTACCTGCCATGGGGAGACTACATCTTCACTGGGAAAAAGACAAAGAACAACAAGAAGCGTTGACCCAACATTTCTGATATTTAAAAATAATAAAAAACATATTAATTGATTTTGTTTGTATTATTTATGCTTTTATTATTTTCAACTGTAAACGTGCTGTTTTGGGAATATATTTTGAGTTACATAATATTTAGGTACAGCAGTTTATTTCACTTTATCTCCTTGTGTGGGGGGGTGGGTAGTGTGTGGGTACTATGGGTGTGTGGGCATTATGGAGAACTAGTCATGGCTAACTGTGACCCTATATACGGGTTACATCGGCCTTAACGCCCTTGCCTCAGCGCTATCTCATATATCCAAATTTCACATATTTGAAAGTATTAGATAACCAAAATATCTGGAAAATATTTAGTTAAAAATACAAATAATAAAACAAAATCGAAAACAGAAAGAAAAAACAATACCCGTGAAAGTGGAAATAAGGAGGAGGCAGAGCAGACGATACACAGGAAGGCAGTAATCATCATCCCCGTGTGAACCAGCCAGAGAAGAACTCCTTCGCCTCACCGTCCACCCGCGTACGATCAGCTGAGTGAAGTTGCCTCGTGTTGCAGTAAACTTTATCTGTAAAAGGACAATTTACTTTACTTTTATTGTTTATCTTACTGTTTATAACTGTTTATTTTCTCTTACATAATGTACACTAAGTATGGGAGTGTACAGTAAGTTATACCGGATGGCAACAAATTCACATTCGTCTTGCAAATATTAAAACATTACCCTAACAACAGTATTGTATAACAACACGAGCTAAAGTGATGTGTAAAAAGGTCGGTTGCAAAAAGAAATATTCTTTTAAGTCTTTTTCAGTTTGTTCAGTGTTAACAACATTATAGGTCATATTTCATGCAGTATGCATATACAATGTTTGCTGACGGTTTAATACCTTTCTGTTTACTGATGATGTAAAACCCTCGTTAAAATACTTTAGAGTCGGTTACAAAATATTTGGTGCGTTTCCGGAGCATTGTATGTTTTTACAGCATGCGAGGCGGCAGGTATGTGGAGTTTTAAGAGCACTTCACGCTATAGCTCAGTTGGCCACGGATTAGCGAATTACGAACTGAAAATGTTTGGATCGTCATCTGTTTCGTGTAAGCTGTGTCGGACATTTTGTGCTACATTAAAGTCCAGCGATCTGTGGCAGCTGTCGGGCTCCTGCCTGACCACCCTTTGCCTAAGAAGAGCGATTGTCTGAAGGTGTTCGAGTAGTTACTCAATTGTGAAAAAGTGATAGTGAGTCCCATAGACATGGCTGCCAGTTAGGGACAGTGTGGATACGGCACACTACATAGCATGTCTTCGGAAAGTAAAGGAGGCCGTGTAGCCAAGACTGCACTCAACCGCCTTCACTTCCCCAATTACAGCTAGGTGGACTGAGAGCGCCTCGGGATTATCATATCTATAATGCCAGACGGTAACACCATCCCCTTGACACCTCGGAGACTATACAGTACTGTGTTCGGGGCGTGTTTGTGGGTCTCTACTGCCGCCTCCCTATCGTTGAGTTGCTCCCCACTTACCGTAACCAGTCGAGGTCACTGTGGGAGGCCATGTACGGTACAGTACAGTACAGAGTCACGCCCCCCTCAACAACGTCCGCACCTCGCCTGCTGAATACAGTATTTGCAAATGTGACCATAAACCCCAACAATTGTAGCAAATTACAAGTCCCGGGATTTGCCCCTGGTATTAACACAGTGACAAGCGTCCCATTCCTGGTAAGTAGCAGGTGGCCGGAGGTAGTGCAATCCTCTCCCAGACTACACGGAGATGAGAGAGAGCTGGCTGACCATCATGGTAAGGACGCGTCACTATTTGGACCCCAGGGAGGCCATTATCGTAAGTTAAGTGAAAGGCATTTGGAATACTGGACGACTAGACGCTATATGAATTTCTTTACCCTAGTTTTCCCACCGATAATAATGAGTACAAGGGAGGTAGTCTCATCGGCGTTCATCAACACCATAGCCGTCTCAGTTACCTATTGCTCGTACAAGGTTTTTGAATGAAATAGTTTTACTAATATCAGGAACTTTCAAACTACTACAGGAAATAATATATATATATATATATATATATATATATATATATATATATATATATATATATATATATATATATATATATATGCAAGTAAATCACTGTAGGTGCGCGTGATCCAGGTATATGCTGATAACCACAAGGAAAAAGAAAACACGAAGTTCCCAAGCGGTTTCGTGTAATTCACATCTTCAGGGGTGAGTACAGACTGTAGGAATTAAAATCAATAAACCTTAGTGATGGTCAGTTCAAAACTGATAATATGTTACATAAATTTATTTGTCAGTGGCCCAAGGTTAAAAATGCTTTGAAAACCTTTGATCTAGATGTATGATAGTTATTTTGTGGGTCCCTTATTTTTGACCTGACCTGACTAGTCACGTCACCCCCCCCCCTTCTCTTAAGCTCCTCTACGTGTGTGTTGGTGTGGGGATTAGTGGATGACATCATTATGACCTGACCTCATGTTTTTAAGGTCACCCTGTATATTTAAGCCTCTCTCTGTCCATGTAATCCAGAAGAAGTTAAATTAATCCAGACCTATTACAATGAAATAAACAGGTATATGGAAAGACACGGCAGTAACAGATGGCTATATACGACACAGATAGCACTACAGATAAAATTAAGAGACGCATGTAAGGAAGCAAACAATAAAAAATGGAATGATATTATAATGGCGGCTGACATGACTAAAGACACAAAAACATTTTGGACTTCCATAAACAAGATGATGGGGCACAACAAGCAAAAAACACCATACATTAAAGACCAAAATGGAACAAAATTGCACGAGGAAAATGAACAAGAGTCAGCATTCAAAAGGGAATGGGTAAAAGTTTTTAAAATATCAGATGAGGAAAATGAAGATTTTGATAGTGAACACGAAGAAAGGATAGAAGACGAAATGGGAAGACAAATACATAGAATCACCCCAAGGCAATATATAGACTATAACTTATTACCTAATAATCAAATAATAACCATGGGAGAAATGATGCACTGTCTTGAGAAATTTTAAGGAAAAAGCCCCTGGGCTCTGGGTATTACACGAAATATGATCATGAATCTACCTGAAAACATTTTAAATACACTATTAAACATTTTATAACGCGTAACAACGCTGGTTACTTTTCCAGACAAATTAAAATATGCTAAAATGATATTTATTCCTAAAGGGTAAGGACAATAAGGAAATATTAAACTACAGGCCAATATCTTTATTAGAAATTACCGGGAAACTATTGGAAAAAATATTAAATTCAAGACTTATAGCCTTTTTAACACAACATGGGAAAACTAACAACAGACAACATGGATTTATGCCCAATAGAAATACCCTAACTGCAATAGCTACAATAACGGAAATAATTGCAATAGAAAAAAGCAAGGGTAACCAGATCAATATAATTTTAAGGGATGTTTCTAAGGCTTTTGATAAAGTTTGGCATTTAGGCTTGAAATATAAAATATTAAAACTGGGACTTAACGAATACTTGCTAAGAATATTGTGTAACTATTTAGATGATAGGAGAGCACAAATTCAAATTGGAAACTTTTTGGGAACTATGTTTAATCTTGAGAGTGGAGTACCTCAAGGAGGATGCCTTTCTCCAACACTATATACAATTTATACTTCAGACACACCTCAACCTACCCCCTTTAGCGAATATGTAATGTTTGCTGATGATATTACTCAAATAGTATCATACCCAGGAAAATCAACTCAATTTATGGCACTCTACACGGTAAGAGCGATAAAAAACATAAATGATTTTGAGAAAAAATGGAAAATCAGGACAAATAAGAACAAATTCAAGATAATACCAATAGCCAAGATCAAAACAAGTCCAGTAATAATCGACCAGGAACTATACCCATACGACACTGAAGGCAGGATGCTTGGACTAAAACTAACAAAAAGAGGATATATAACATACTTAAAAGATAAAGAACGACAGGCAAGAATAAGATTATCAAAAATAAAACGCTTTAAGAACCTTAGCATAAATAACAAAAGAAAGATTTGTATTGCTCTTGTCAAATCAATTATGGACTACCCACCCATCCCATTGAACACCCTTAGTAAAACGAGCATTAAAAGGTTACAAACAGTACAAAATATAGCCCTCAGATTTATATATAACATAAAATACACAGACCACATCAACAATGAACAGCTACACAAGAGAGCAAACCTCTTAGCAATCAATGTAGAAATACACAACAAAGCTGCAAATATTTGGAAAAAAGTGGCTGAACTTAACACAGAAACATATCAAAACTGGATAAATAATATAGACAACGAAGAATTCCAAGGACACAGTTGCTTTAAATCAGCCAGGAAGAAAGTAATTGAACCATCTCCTGCCCCAATATACACATAAAACATTAATAGAGAGAATAAAAGATGAGCGTGACCTACCAGCTCCACTAAGAACCTGGCAGGCCTCTCCATACAGTGTACCTTTAGACTAACATAACTAACATTTAACATTTAACATTGAACTAACATCTTAGTAAAAAAAAAAAAAAAAAATGCAGCTACTCCCAGCTACACAGGACCTGGGCAGGCTCACTAACTCGAAAAAAAAAAAAATATATATATATATATATATATTAATAATACTAATAATAATAATGTGATTACCCTCTCAGTTATATCAGCCAGGAAGAAGTAATTGAACCACCTCCTGCCTCAATATACACATTTCTACATAAAACATTACTAGAGGAATAAAGATGAAGAGTGACCAACCAGCTCACACTAAGAACCTGGCAGGCCTCTCCATACAGTGTACCTTTAGACTAACACAACTAACACTTAACTAACACCAAAAAAAAAAAAATGTGACTACCCTTCCAGTTACACAAGGACCTGGGCGGGCTCACTAACTCCAACAATAACAAAAATAATAATAATAAGCAGCATTATATAAATAAACCAATATTAATACAAAGGTCTGACAACCCAAGGGAGCAGAACAAAGACAAAACACCAATAAGAAAGATGAAGCGATCTGGTTGAGCCCAGATTCTTTCTACTCCTACTGTATGTCAGTTTCACCACTTTTTCTTCAATTCCTAATAATCTTCTTTCACCTCTTAACTAATGACTTCGTATCGTATCGTTCTCCTTAGTCTGTACTCACCCCTGAAGATGTGAATTACACGAAAGCGCTTGGGAACTTCGTGTTTTATTTTTCCTTGTGGGTGAATCGGTGGTATATGAGTGGATTATATTATATAAAGATAATAATACGTCGTACTTCTTATTTCTTACCGTAGAGTTCGATGCCTTCACACTGGTTACTTACAGGAGATTATGGCGTATCTACGAAGAAGTTCACTCCACCACTCGACATTCCATGATTTATACTTGATAAATGATGATTTAATGAATTCATTAATTTCCAACATCCATCTAAGTTATTGGTTATACTTTGCCATAACCAAACAGTCATTACCTTGAGCACTAATAAGATAGGATCACAGATACGGGCAGATAATTGCACTTACATTTATTTGTCAAGCTTCCATACAATGATTTACAATTTGCATGGATATATGAGTCACTCACGTTCACGCTGTAATAAAATTAAGCTTCTAAAACAGGGAATTTCCAACTTGGGGACACATGTGATTACTCTACTGTGGTATGACTTAACAGAGCCTTAATTCTTCAAGTGATACATTTACTGCCAGCCTGGATTGCTTTTGTTGCAACCAGGCTTCATCACAAGAACTTCTTCCCACGGCCATAACAACAAAAAGGTACTCTAGGGTTACCACACATAGTCTCGCGTCACTGACAGTCACTGGACGGTTGTCGCGGCAAGTAGAACTGGTAAGCATGACTTGAATTAACCATTAGGTGCAATAGACCAGCCTGGATTGCTTTTGTCGCAACCAGGCTTCCACACGTGATATTTCCACGGGGATAACAAACCTAGGTTAACACACTTAGTCTCGTGTCGATCACGGTCACTGTAGACGGGTGTCGTGCAGGAGAACTCTGTAAGCGTGAATTAATTAACCATTTACTGTAGGTTTGATAGGCCAGCCTGGATTGCTCTTGTCGCAACCAGGCATCCACACGTGATATTTCCACGGGGATAACAAACCTAGGTTAACACGCTTAGTCTCGTGTCGACGACGGTTCACAGGACGGAGTGCGGTGGAGGACTCTGTGTGGTGTGGTGTCCCGCCCCCCCTTCAGGAGGGAGAGGCTGGAGGCGACGTCTTAACTAACCCATGGCTCAGGGGATACTGCTTAAAATGAGGTTTTTGGGTGTGAAGCGATGAACAGTACAACACTGTTCCACTGCCCACCCCCCTAAAGGCTGGCTAACATACACTAATTGAAAAATACATGTCCCAGTTATGCCTCGCCGGGCGTCTTATCTCTGGTAAAACAAACTTTGGAGTTGGTTGCGTGGGTAAGCCTAACGCAACCCATGACAATATATATATATATATATATATATATATATATATATATATATATATATATATATATATATATATATATATATATATCTTGATAAAATCACACGGGAAAATGGAAACAACGAGGTACCTTAGCTTTCGTCTTTATTCAAGACATCTTCAGAGGCAACGAAAGCTGGGTACTCCGTTGTTCCGTAATGACTATCAAAAGATTTATCTTATCCACGTTTTCATTATTGGATTTACATGAAATATATATATATATATATATATATATATATATATATATATATATATATATATATATATATATATATATATATATATATATATATATATATATATATATATATATATATATATATATAATACATATATATATATATATATATATATATATATATATATATATATATATATATATATATATATATATATATATATATATATATATATATATATATATATATATATATATATATATATATAGGTCAGATTCATGTGGGTAATGTCACTGTTCACTTCCATGCAGGACAGAGGTTCGTACACAAAGAAATGCATCATATTCATTAGCAGTATATATAGGTCAGAGTCATGTGAGTGATGTCACTGTTCGCTGCCATGCAAGACAGTGGTTCATATACATTGGACGTCATATTCTAATTGAAGATTAATCAGTGTGAGCTAGTAAATTTGGGATAAACAGCAAGAATGTCTCCAAGCACCCCCGATTCAATGCAGTAATTACAAAGTTCATGATACAATAAGCCAGGTGGCCTGAAGTCTTTGACAGTGTCACATTCCATAATATAGTGTTCAAGTGTATTCTTTACAGGTTTATCACAAAGTTTACATGCTGAGTGTTCAGGTATGGATACAGCGTTACTAACTTGCCAGATGTGTCTGTATTCTAGCTTAATTCTGGCCACGACTAGATCACATTGTCTAGTTCTGTCCTTATGCTGGCCATACCGGTACCTCTCGTCACAAAATTTTTCATATTTACTAATGCTACAACTGCCAGCTCTCTCTGCATTTCTCAGTTCTTCTAGATCAGAGTTCATGATTCTGACTTGAATGTTTTTAAGTAAGTACAGCATTGGGCAGGCCAAGGTCACGGTCAACATTTTCTTTCTTACTTGCCTGATTGGCCAGTCTATCAGCACGGTCATGATACCTAATTCCAACATGAGATGGAATCCACACAAATTCGATAAGAGAGTTGTTCTCATTGGTAGTTATCACATTTCTTTTAATATCACAAACAACTTTAGACATAGAACCTGACGAGCTGTGTCATGGTCACGTTGACTGCTGATCTATTTAACTAATGATTCTTATTAAACTCCACGACCGCAAAACATGAGTGAGTTAGCGACCCCTGAGAAGACGTGTTTTTCCCCATAGACGCTACACTTGTGTTTCCCTCCTAGTTTGCCCCGCATTTGTGAAGACAGTTATCAATGCGTTGTTATTCCACTTTCTCCTGGGAAGCTCAATCTTGAATTAGTCTGTGTATATCAACTCAAGTAATTCGCCATGTAACGACCACGGTCGTACACGTCAGTTAACGCCAAAATCAAATTATTCATATTACGCTCAATAGCCCACAAAACATGTACCTCTGCTTTTATTTTGAGTCCTCCATCTGAGGAGTCCGTTTTCTCATCACTTCAAGACGCCTCAGTCCTCCGTTATCCCATTTTCTCTGACTTACTGAAACCAACCTCTCTATATAATGAATTTGAATGTGAGAGAGAACACCTTTGTTTTGAGTCAACTGTCCTTATTGTTAATAAGACGTGTCAAGTAAGTGTGTGTTGAGTCTGCCAGGACAAACGATACCCATCGGTTTTGTTCCCTAAGAATACCCATGAGTTTCTGATCGCTACTGAAGTTATGTTATTTTGTCGCCCCGACATCAGAGAATCTGATGTTTGTAGTTTAGTTAGTGTCAGTTGTCTATTTAAGAAAGTCATTAATTTCCTGAATTATTCTGTTAACCGGTATAATCTCCAAGATCTAACGTCTCCCTGTGAATAGGTCCTTGTTCGCCTCAGGCCTGAGCTCGCAGAATTGATGTTATCAACGTGTATATTCCACCCTTTCCTGGCAAGCTCAACCTCTGATTAGATTATATGAATAGACATAGGAAATTAACCTGATCAGGAACACCGGAGTTCATAATTAAGTATACGGTGATCCAAAATGGTAGAGAAGGTATGTTGTTGGTAAGATTGACCTTTCTGGCATGAATATGGAGGCCCAAGCTGCCCAGCGGGTGCACGTATATACCTCTACACGAGGGAGAATCACGCAATCGTGACTCTTCCTCAACGTATCTCCAGGTATGTTCACGTGTGTTCCCCGCCGCCTATTAATGCAGTTTAACTTAGTCAATATTGTGAATATCAGTGTTCATGTGTTAACATAGTAACTTCTGTGCCAATTAAGTCGAGTAACGTAGAGATTTAGATATCGGCTGGACCGTTGCCAGACGTATGTTTTGTATAGTTGAAGTTAATTATTGACACATTCGTGACTCTTCCTCAACGTATCTCCAGGCCAGTGTGTTGAGCTGAATACTCATCGGCTACCGTGGGTCGGTAGCCGAGTTGGACGATGCCGTTAATTCGACAGGATTAAACTGGGAAGTCCTTTTCCTGCAACTTAGGCGGCAGCTCCCTTGGCGTGTGTCGGTCTACAACCGACCCCTAACAGCGATCATCATTTGTTATGGAGACACTTGGGATATATACCCTGAGGCACTCCTCACAGTTACACGGGCCTAAGTATTAGTGTATCTTGATTGAGGGATTAACTAACAGATGGAAATCCCAGGTTAAGCAGTGAAACCATAAATGTTGATATTACCAGGAAATATGTTATGTGAGTTGAGTACATGAACTGAAGGAAAAGTATCATGTTCATGACGATAGAACGTGAGGTTATAATTTGATTTGGGATAATGTCAAGTGTGTCATATTATCCACTTGCAGTAACAATGGAATAATATATTGATTGTTAAATGTTGTAACCAAGAATTGAAGATGTAATTTGTTACTTGTAAAAGTAAGACCTGAGGGTCCAGTGATATCTTGTGTATAATTACTGAATCTCATTTGTCAGAAGAATAATACCACAATTGTCTAATGAAGTAATAAGTATTTGGAGGTATTTAATGAGGTAATAAGTTCTTGAAGTGTTTGATGACTTAATAAGTTAATTTCGGTTCTGTTTAGCCTGAGTGAATCTAAGATGCATCTTCTCCACTCACTGTGTTAATAAATATTGAATTAGTAATCTGAGTATCACCACTCTACTCCTTCTAAACAATGGTTCCCAGAAAATAATACTTACTCACGTGCCTAGACATCTACCACACTACCCAACAACTTTCCATGAGTTATGTTATATAATGAAAAGTCTGGGTGGTGGCAGCTACCCTTTGTAAGTATAAAAAGTGTTGTACAAAGAATAACATGGTTCCCCAGACTAACCCATGTATAAGAATAGACATAAAACAAAGTATACTTCAGAAAGGAAAGAACATTGACTTGGAAAACATAAGTAGAGAAGCATAAGAGTTACTTATATAAGAACATATAAGAATATAAGGAATATAGTGATAAAGAACATATAAGAATATAAGTAAGAATATATAAGAATAAATATATATGTAAAGAATGGAAGAAGAATAAGTATATAAAACAGGGTACTCATTGGAAGAATGCTACACAGAACAAATAAGTATATGAGTAAATAGAATACTAACAGAAAAGAGTAGCTATGGTAAATTATTGAAAAGAGAAAACTCGGCCCGTTACACTGTCATTGCGTGAGTAGCGATCACTGGCAACTCATGGGTATTTATACCCGTGCAGCGTCAGGGAGAGTGCTCCCTGACGCTGCTCCAATGTTTCTCCAGGTATGTTTATGTGTAGCCATTCAGTTAATTCAGTCAATTGTAGTGAATATCAGTGTTCATGCTTTAACAGTTGAATTGTCATTCACCCAGTGTAAGAAGTAATATAACGTAAATACGTCTGTGTAACAAATATTTTTGTTATGTATGTAACCCATTTTTGTGTTTTTCTTTATTATTGCATTATTCTCCTATGTATGTATAATTACTTGTATTTTGTTTCCCTATGCCATGTTGTCTATGATAATAGATTGATTTTTTTTAGCAACCGTTTATCCCATACATATAACCATTGTTTTTTTATTTTGTATGCTTTTGTACCAGATACCTGTAATAGTCCTGATGTGTTTTACGAGTGTATGTAGTGTGAAACCGTGACGGAAGGTAACAGTTGTTTAAAGAATCTGTATAATTACTGTACATGTTCAGCGAACATTACCGCTTAATAAGAATCTCGGGAAACGGGAGAGCTTTGTCATGGTCACGTTGACTGCTGATCTATTTAACTAATGATTCTTATTAAACTCCACGACCGCAAAACATGAGTGAGTTAGCGACCCCTGAGAAGACGTGCTTTTCCCCATAGACGCTACACTTGTGTTTCCCTCCTAGTTTGCCCCGCATTTGTGAAGACAGTTATCAATGCGTTGTTATTCCACGTTCTCCTGGGAAGCTCAATCTTGAATTAGTCTGTGTATATCAACTCAAGTAATTCGCCAGACCTTTGTCAACTGAGGGTCATCTTTGAATGAGTAACAGTTAGTTTGTTTGTGATTACTGTCCTTGCGTGAGTAGCGATCACTGGCAACTCAGGGGTATTTATACCCGTGCGTCGTCAGATTAAAATTCCCATCACGAAGAGCAGCAGCAGCAACATGTCAGGACGCGGCAAGGGAGGCAAAGTGAAGGGCAAGTCAAAGTCCCGTCTCTTGCGTAAGGGCAACTATGCTGAGCGTGTTGGTGCAGGTGCACCCGTGTACCTTGCAGCCGTCATGGAGTACCTGGCAGCATTATCCCGCGTCATCTTCAGCTTGCCATTCGCAATGACGAGGAGCTGAACAAACTCCTGTATGGAGTCACCATTGCCCAAACGGGTGTCCTTCCTAACATCCAAGCTGTTCTCCTCCCCAAGAAGACAGAGAAGAAATAAGAGCCCAAGGTTTGTTCACACAAGACAACCTAACCAAACAGGCTCCTTTCAGACCACACTTAGAATACCCTCCGATACCTCTGAACACAATCGCAAGAACAAATCAACTCAAATTTCAAGCAGTGCAAAATATAGCCCTCAGAAGAGCGGCAAAACACCAACCACCATACACACAAACAGCACAAGACATACACACAGAACACGGCATAGACCCACTCAACACCAGAAGACACACCCAAGCAAATGCAATATGGGAAAAAATCCAGCAAGAACAGGATCCCATACTAAACCAACTAATTGAGGAAAACATCAACACATCACACAGATGGTGGCCTAGAAGCAGGAAAAATGATAACGAAGAACCAGAGCCTCTGTATACACACTAAAAAAGAACCAAAAGATGGGAACAACTCTCCAGTCACACAAGGACCTGGAGGGACCCCACAAATAAACAAAGACCTAAATAGTTCACAAACACCCACAATAAAAAACTAAAAACGAAAAAGATGGGGATCATCCCTCCAGTGCCACAAGGACCTGGAGGGACCCCCCCCCCTATCATAATATGCCCCAAGGAAACATCAAATAGAACAACTTAGCTTAGCTTGGCTGAGACCGGCTTTCCCTAACCGCATGAGTCCTCTAGTGCAGCACTGTTGACGGAAGACAAAACCTCGTCTCCGCAAGGTGGATAGCCCACCTGCTGTTAACCTCCTCCTCTATTTCCCACTTCTGAACTTTACCTTGTACTGTACCCTTCTTGCACCCTCAGATCAAATGCTCTCTTCTCTCCGTATCACCGACCGACCGAGAGTGCTCCCTGACGCTGCTCCAATGTTTCTCCAGGTATGTTTATGTGTAGCCTTCAGTTAACTCAGTCAATTGTAGTGAATATCAGTGTTCATCAGTGTTCATGCTTTAACAGTTGAATTGTCATTCACCCAGTGTAAGAAGTAATATAACGTAAATACGTCTGTCGTCTAGACAAGAGAGTTGTTTGTGTTGTCATGCTTCCCAGTCCGTCCCCTGACCCTCTCCAACGTTTCTCCAGATCCCATTGTGATTCTTGCATCGCTCAACCACTCACCAACTGCCCCGGATGTAGTAGATACCCAGCAGGGACCATATATGAAACGATGGCACCGATGCGGCCTGATTAATGTGCTTCACTGCCTCGTTGGGCCAGACCCCAGACTCTCCATGTGTCTGGCTACTACCGACCACAACAACTGTCGTGAGCCCCAGTGTTCTACCCTGGGTTACTCCTTGGAAGTATACAGTATGTCCACAGAGAGTGTTGTAACATGTATGTTAGGGATAATTAGTTGGAAATAATTTTCCCATGTTGGGTAGTGGACCCCTGTATATGCTAGTGTCAGTATTAACGAGTATGTTGAGTAAAGTAATCTACAATGAGTGCCATGTACTATGTATTGTGAGTAGGGCCAAAGAACTGGTCCTATTATGCCATGTAATGTAACACCAGTAAGGTTGCGTGCAGTAAGAATGTAAGATCTGAGTAATTACTGTTGAGTAAAGGAATAAGTAAAGAGGAAAGTACTGAGTCTGCAATAAGCCAAGGAGTTGAACCTGGTAGTTATATGATTAATAATATATCTTTTCCCCTTGATTTCATATTAATGAATTTGTTTTCAGAATACTTTAGGTGTATTCATTTCTCCCACAGTATTTTACCTTTATTTCCGTCCAAGTGACTTGATACCAGAATTACCATACCCATGTGCCTAGACCCTTGGCCATGCTACCAAAAGAATGACCATGCTACCAAAAGAATGACCATGCTACCAAAAGAATGTCCATGCTACCAAAAGAATAGGTGACAGAACTGAGTGAGAGTAAGAACTAAGAGAAGTAAGTAAGATGAGGATGGTGTAGAGGTGTGGGAAACACGCGCCCTCACAGCTGTTCATTGATTTCAATGCACTTTGAGAGTCACAGAATATCACCCCACCTCCATTTTCTTTAAGATAGTCTGTAGCTAGGTAGATTCCAGTTTGTGTTGTGCTGGCCCAGTTGTTCAGCCTTTGCTTGTTTGACACTATCATCTCTTTTGCTTTATATATTACAATTGTACGGCCTGTTCTACCTGTGTTTGTCTGCACAGAACCATCAGTAAAAGCATAACATTCACTTGATTTAATACTCTTTATGTGTCTGTTAATAGTTTCTAGTGTAACACATCTCATCACATCGGTGTTTAACATTTGATTACTACCAACAGGAGTGTAATTAATAGGAACTGATATATCCAGCCAAGGAGGAATGGCATTAATGGGTTCGTCTGGGGTGATTGGGACATTCAGTTTCAAGAGATCTGCAACACTTTTATGAAGCCCCGCCCCAAAGAGGGTCTTTTGTGGAAGGTTAGCCAGATAATCGGGATTAGTTAGATAGAACATCAACTCAGTTTGAAAGTAGTTTGGGGACCATTGTTCTTCAAAAGTTTGACACAAAACATGGTATTAATTTGAGCTATCCTTTCAGATAGGGAGGGCAGTCCGAGCTCTTTCCTCATGTTTGCAATTCTGGTTGATTTTGGGCATCATAGAATGATGCGCATGACTTCATTTTGCACTACAGTACCTCAAGGCTGTTGAGTTGCGAAGGCAGAATAGTCACAAGATGGAGAGCATGATAGTCAACGACAGAACGAATGAAATGAAGATAGAAAGAACGAGCATAGGTGATGTTAATTTCATAGCCCTTGCCAACAATGATTCTGAAGGGTTTGGTCAGGCTGGTAAGCGGAAGGCAAGTGACAAATCGGCAGTTGTAGGGAAGAGTATCCACTACAAGCTGCGTGGTTTGAATGAATCAGGGGTGAAGTGTTGGCTGCATAGGACAAAACTCCTGTTGAGTTTTGAGAGTGGCTTATTTAAACACAGTCGTGCAACCTGTAACCACTTTCCACATCTGCAAGGAGGGGAAGGTGTCGTTAAAGAGAAATCTAATTCAACTATTGCAAGGATTGTTCTTCATTGTTATTTTATTGGGTAAAATTGCATTTTCAACCACACACCTCTTTCAACATAGAAATTTTGTATGTTTTTATGGGTATCAAACGATTTTGACCTTCATTGCTTTGTAACATTAGGACGCTTAGCCCCAAAACATTACATTATTAAAAACTAGTTTTTTAGTACTAAAACCGTGTTTACGTAAATAAATTATTTAATTTCCGACGCTATTCTGCATTTGCAACGAAAATGGTAAAAAAGAAAAGTATCTTACAATAGTCTTTTAAGTATGTTACACAAATAAAAAATTATAGATTCTATGGTTGTGAAAAACTGCAATAATAGGCCTACCATTCTCTCTATTTTGGGCCAAAAATGTGAAAGAATATACGCAAAAAGGTCTGTGATTAGGGGCAAACTCTCTAATAATACCCATTTCTGGCGTAAATCGTGACCCTACACCCTTCTCAATAAGCGAACTCACTGGGGCTGCCTCCCCAACAGGTTAACTGCTA
Source organism: Homarus americanus (assembly GCF_018991925.1). Classification (NCBI taxonomy): domain Eukaryota; kingdom Metazoa; phylum Arthropoda; class Malacostraca; order Decapoda; family Nephropidae; genus Homarus; species Homarus americanus. The sequence goes on from NW_024719422.1 coordinate 16,263, forward strand.
TGGAACTACAGTATTTCTCGACCACGTAATTTACTAAACTAAACTAAACCTAACCTTGTCCTAACGGTAGGTAGGGTTAGGCCCTAATCTTACCTCATATGAATGATGCATAAGATAAAAATAATGTGGTTCAAAACGCAATAACACCGTTAATTTTCCCCATTACACTTACATCTGTTGCTCCTTTGGGAAGGTTGAATGTTGAAGGGGATCATAATTATACCGAAATATTTATACATTCAATTATTTCACCTTACAAACATTTATTCATGCATAGCACATCTTAAATTCCTGTGTACTTAAAACAAAATATAATATGATTACTATAATTAACATTAAAAGTTTTCTCGGGGATATGCCATATAAGATAAACGATGGTGCTGCTATCTGTTCCGTGAACATATTACTAAAATGGTTGAGTCATCAAACGCGAAATACGGCCTTTATTTTATGCCTTCCACTCATTCTTTAATTCTCATTGCACCGACCAAGGAATATTGGAAGGAGCTATTACCAAAGATTATGGCTATAACTCTCCTATATTTTCATTGGGTTTTCGACACTAGTGACATCTATATATATTGAAACAAGCCTGAAATCATAGAAAATGGTTATTAGCGTTCTTCAGAAAATGGCTAATTTTTTAATGGTAACTCCAGTATTTATAGTCGCCACGGGGATGAGGCACCAAGGGGGGGGGGCGGTCTCTGCTCCCCTCCCATTTTAGCTGCTGTCCCCAGTTCCAAAACTGGCATC
>NW_024719423.1:0-9431 GCF_018991925.1 Homarus americanus
CTCTTCGCTGTCTGTAGAGGAGGTACTGGACGTTCTACAACGGCACATCAGAGGACAGCAGAATGAAGCTCTGCGCAGGAGGGAATTGTTTAGCTGCAGACAGATGGAGGGTGAGTCTTTTGACGCTTTTTATGTACGTCTTAAGAGAGTCTCGGAAGAGGTAGATATATGTTTAGGCCACCACCAGCAGTGCGAGGAGACCCAGTTGAAGCAGGTGATCCTGATGGGTGTTAAGGACGAGGAACTTGTCCAACGCCTCACCTCCCTCGACTCTTCCTCTTCTCTTCAGGAGGTGTTGACGATATGTCGCTCCTATGAGGCTGCCAGGTGTGCCACCTCTGCCATCCGAGCTCCCCCTACAGCTGTACGCGCTGTTTCCCGGTACAAGAAGGACAAGAAGTCTGCCCCTACGCCTTCGCCCACCACGTCCACGCCCGGTTCATTTTGCAACAACTGTGGTAAGCAGCACGGAACACAGGTATGTCCAGCTGCTCAGTCTACCTGCAACAGTTGTGACCGTAAGGGCCACTGGTCACTCACAGTACGGTGCCCAGCCAAACGCGTCCAGTGCAATGTGTGCGGCCGTCTGGGCCACTATGACAAGTGTTGCCCTACCCACGAACCCAAGGGACAGCGTCGGCGGAAGCTTCAGCGCCCTTCTACCAGTGAGGGCCGCCCACAGTCGCCAAATCAGAGGCACGACGACCCGGGACAAAGCCCGACCCATTTTAGGAGGGTGTACTCCTCGCATCCCAGGACCAAAGCCCCCCAGTACATCAGCGTCATCGTGACCTACGGCGGTGTGTCATCCCGTCTTCAGATGTTGCCCGACACCGGCGCTGATGCTACAGTCATCGGTCCCCAGCATTTGCGATGCTTGGGGCTCTCTCCAAGCGATCTAGGACCGCCTCCCGAGGACCTCTGCGTCATGGCAGATGGTTCACAGATGGCCCCAGCCCTGGGTTCACTCTATGCACATGTCACCTTTGGCAACAGGTCGTGTCAGGCCTGGATTGACGTGCATAATGGTGTCCCGACTCCCTTGCTGTCCTACAGACATTGTCAGGAGTTGGCCATCATCTCCCAGGACTTCCCAACACCGATTCTCGAGGTAAATTACGCCAACAGGGTGCACGAAGGGAGCAGCAACTACCCTGCTGCCGCCCTACCCCTACCTCTGGCCAGTGACACCTCTCCTTCGGTAGTTGTCCCTGCTGCATCACGTCCCCACGCCTTGGCTCGCCTTCACGACAGTCACCGTGGAGCTGAGGCCACCAAGCGACGTGCACGACAGACTGCGTTCCGGCCTGGCATCGACCCCGACATCTCCAATGCTGTCCAGGTGTGTAAGCCCCGCCACGTATTACAACCCAGCCAGCAGCAGGTACCCTTCATGAGTGACGACAACCCCACCCGCCCCTTTGAGTCTGTGTCGGCCGACTTTTTCTGTGTGTCAGGAAAGTCCTTCCTGGTTATCGTCGACCGTCTCTCTGGTTGGCCGGTTGTCATCAAGGGCGGTAATGACACGACGTCTGCCGCCACCATCAGCAAGTTCCGCCACTACTTCCGTGACGTGGGCGTTCCTGTACGCCTGCGAACCGACGGAGGGCCTCAGTTCACAAGCCGGGACTTTGCTGCGTTCCTTGACCGATGGGAAGTCCGGCATGTGTTGTCATCGCCCCATTACCCGCAGTCCAACGGCCACGCTGAGGCTGCTGTCAAATCTTTGAAGCACCTCATCCTTAAGGTGGCCCCTTTTGGGAATATTGACTGCGAGGCCTTCGACCAGGGTCTTCTTGAACTCCGCAACACACCTAACTACACCGGACGCTCCCCTGCCCAGGTTTTGTATGGGCGCCCCCTTCGTTCTTGTGTCCCTGCTCACCCTCAATCCTTCTCCAAGGAGTGGCAGGCTAAGACAGAGGATTGTGATCGCCGAGCCGCCGAACGTGTTCAGGACGTCGTCGCCCGCTACAACGACCACGCCCGTTCTCTCCCCAGGTTGAGTGTCGGTACCCAAGTCCGTGTTCAGGACCCGACCTCCCTGCGTTGGGACAAAGTAGGCGTAGTCATGGGTCTCGGCAGGTCACGGGACTACCAGGTGCGGTTACCCAGTGGTCGCGTGTGGTGGAGGAACCGCCGTTGTCTCCGCCCCGTAACACTGCCTTCTGCTGGCCCCGCCACCAGTGTTGAGTCCCACACCCTTCCCAGTGATGAAGTCCCTCGACGCTCAGAACGGATCCAGAAGAAGAGGTCCGCTCAAGACTTTGCTATGAGCATATAGGGGGGAGGGAGGTGTATGTATATTATGTATGCTGGATTATGTATTATGTATGTATACTATGTATGTGCTCCATTTATATTTATTCAGCCTAGCTAGCAGCGTGTGGCAATGTTATTACCATATCCCACACGCTTAATTAATGTGCCTGGCGACGTATGGAAGCTGCTAATGTATCACTTGCCATACGTCGTCTATGGTAGTTGACCAGGACCTTAGCTAGGGAGCAGTGCTACCCACCTCTGTGTACATACTCTTATCCAGTAAACCGAACCTACAAAACTATACAGGTGTATGTGTTCTCTCCTGTATATAGAACTTATTACCCAGAACATCTAACAACTACAACATATATACCCTCTCGAGTGACTTCAACACATACACCTTCTCAAGTGACTACAACTCATACACCTTCTCAAGTGACTACAACACATACACCTTCTGAAGTGACTACAACACATTCACCTTCTCGATTGACTACAACACATACCCCTTCTCAATTGACTATAACACATACATCTTCTCGCGTGACTACAACACATACACCTTCTCAAGTGACTACAACACATACACCTTCTCGAGTGACTAACACACATACACCTTCTCAAGTGACTACAACACATACACCTCAAGATACTACAACACATACACCTTCTCAAGTGACTACAACACATACACCTTCTTGGTATTTCACAGATGCACACCTTCTCAAGTGAATACAGCACATACACCATCTCAAGTGACTACAACATATATACCATCTCGAATGACTAAAACATATGCACCTTCTCAAGTGACTACAACATATATACCATCTCGAGTGACTACAACACATACACCTTCTCAAGTGACTACAACATATATACCATCTCGAGTGACTTCAACACATACACCTTCTCAAGTGACTACAACTCATACACCTTCTCAAGTGACTACAACACATACACCATCTCAAGTGACTACAACACAAACATCTTCTCGAGTGACTACAACACATACCCCTTCTCAAGTGACTACAACATATACACCTTCTCGAGTGACTAACACACATACACCTTCTCAAGTGACTACAACACATACACCTTCTGAAGATACTACAACACATACACCTTCTCAAGTGACTACAACACATACACCTTCTTGAGTGACTACAACAGATGCATCTTCTCAAGTGACTACAACACATACACCTTCTCAATGACTACAACAGATACACCTTCTCAAATAACTACAACACATACACCTTCTCAAGTGACTACAACACATACACCATCTCAAGTGACTACAACACATACACCTTGTCAAGTGACTACAGCACATACACCTTCTCGAGTGTCTACAACAGATGCACCTTCTCAAGTGGCTACAACACATACACCTTCTCAATAACTACAACAGATAAACCTTCTCATGTGACTACAACACATACACCTTCTCAAGTGACTACAGCATATATACCATCTCGAGTGACTACAACACAAACACCTTCTCAAGTGACTACAACATATATACCATCTCGAGTGACTACAACATATACACCTTCTCAAGTGACTACAACACATACACCTTCTCAAGTGACTACAACACAGACACCTTCTCAAGTGAACTGCAACACATACACCTTCTCAATGACTACAACAGATACACCTTCTCAAGTGACTGCAACAAATACACCTTCTCAAGTGACTACAACATATATACCATCTCGAGTGACTACAACACATACACCTTCTCAAGTGACTACAACGTATATACCATCTCGAGTTACTACAACACATACACCTTCTCAAGTGACTACAACACATACACCTTCTCAAGTGACTACAACACATACACCTTCTCAAGTGACTACAACACATACCCCTTCTCAGGTGACTACAACACATACATCTTCTCGAGTAACTACAACGCATACACCTTAACGAGTGACTACAACGCATACACCTTCACGAGTGACTACAACGCATACACCTTCTCAAGTGACAACAACACATACACCTTCTCAAGTGACTACAACAAATACACCTTCTCAAGTGACTACAGCACATACACCTTCTCAATTGACTACAACATATATACCACTCGAGTGACTACAACATATACACCTTCTCAAGTGACTACAACATATATACCATCTCGAGTGACTACAACACATACACCTTCTCAAGTGACTACAACACATACACCTTCTCAAGTGACTACAACACATACACCTTCTCAAGTGACTACAACACATACTCCTTCTCAAGTGACTACAACACATACACCTTCTCAAGTGACTACAACACATACTCCTTCACAAGTGACTACAACACATACACCTTCTCAAGGGACTACAACACATACACCTTCTCGAGTGACTACAACACATACCCCTTCTCAAGTGACTACAACACATACATCTACTCCAGTGACTACAACACATACACCTTCTCAAGTGACTACAACACATACACCTTCTCAAGTGACTACAACACATACATCTTCTCAAGTGACTACAACACATACCCCTTCTCAAGTGACTACAACACATACACCTTCTCAAGTAACTACAACATATATACCTTCTCAAGTGACTACACCACATACACCTTCTCAAGTGACTACAGCACATACACCTTCTCGAGTGACTACAACAGATGCACCTTCTCAAGAGGCTACAACACACACCTTCTCAATGACTACAACAGATACACCTTTTCAAGTGACTACAACACATACACCTTCTCAAGTGACTACAACACATATACCATCTCGAGTGACTACAACACACAACCCTTCTCAAGTGACTACAACATATATACCATCTCGAGTGACTACAACACATACACCTTCTCAAGTGAACTGCCACACATACACCTTCTCAATGACTACAACAGATACACCTTCTCAAGTGACTGCAACACATACACCTTCTCAAGTGACAACAACCTATATACCATCTCAGTGACTATAACACATACACCTTCTCAAGTGACTACAACACATATACCATCTCAGTAGTATAACACATACACCTTCTCCAAGTGACACAACACATATACACCTTCTCAAGTAATACAACACTACACTACTTACCTTCTCAAGTGACTACATACCCTTCTCCAGAGTGACTACAACACATACACTACTCAGAGTTGACTACAACACATACTTCTCCAGGTGACTACAACACATACCATCTTCTCACGTGTGACTTCTGCTTACACCTTTCTCTAGTAGCCTTACTTTACCTTCTCAGTGGCTTCTAACACACCACTTCTCAGTGACTACTTATATACACAGCCTATCCAAACAGGCAACAGATACACCTTCTCAAGTGACTACAACACATACATCTTCTCAAGTAACTACAACATATACACCTTCTCAAGTGACTACACCACATACACCTTCTCAAGTGACTATAACACATACACCTCCTCGAGTGACTACAACACATACCCCTTCTCAAGTGACTACAACACAAAAATCTTCTCGAGTGACTACAACACTTACACCTTCTCAAGTGACTACAACACATACACCTTCTCGAGGGACTACAACACATACACCTTTTCAAGTGACTACAACACATACACCTTCTCAATGACTACAACAGATACACCTTCTCAAATAACTACAACACATACACCTTCTCAATGACTACAACAGATACACCTTTTCAAGTGACTACAACACATACACTTTCTCAAGTGACTACAACATATATACCATCTCGAGTGACTACAACACATACACCTTCTCAAGTGACTACAACATATATACCATCTCGAGTGACTACAACACATACACCTTCTCAAGTGACTACAACACATACACCTTCTCAAGTGACTGCAACACATACACCTTCTTAATTGACTACAACATATATACCATCTCGAGTGACTATAACACATACACCTTCTCAAGTGACTACAACACATACACCTTCTCAAGTGACTACAACACATACACTTTCTCAAGTGACTACACCACATACACCTTCTCAAGTGACTACAACACATACACCTTCTCGAGTGACTACAACACATACCCCTTCTCAAGTGACTACAACACATACATATTCTCGAGTGACTACAACACATACACCTTCTCAAGTGACTACAACACATAGACCTTCTCGAGTGACTACAACACATACACCTTCTCAAGTGACTACAACACATACACCTTCTCAAGTGACTACAACACATACACCTTCTCGAGTGACTACAACACATACACCTTCTCAAGTGACTACAACACATACACCTTCTCGAGTGACTACAACACATACACCTCCTCAAGTGACTACAACACATACACCTTCTCAAGTGACTACAACACGTACACCTTCTCGAGTGACTAACACACATACACCTTCTCAAGAGACTACAACACATACACCTTCTCAAGTGACTACAACACATACACCGTCTTGAGTGACTACAACAGATGCATCTTCTCAAGTGACTACAACACATACACCTTCTCAATGACTACAACAGATACGCCTTCTCAAATAACTACAACACCTACACCTTCTCAATGACTACAATAGATACACCTTCTCTAGTGACTACAACACATACACCTTCTCAAGTGACTACAACATATATACCTTCTCGAGTGACTACAACAGATACACCTTCTCAAGTGACTACAACACATACACCTTCTCAAGTGACTACAGCACATACACCTTCTCGAGTGACTACAACAGATGCACCTTCTCAAGTGGCTACAACACATACACCTTCTCAATGACTACAACAGATACACCTTCTAAAGTGACTACAACACATACACCTTCTCAAGTGACTACAACATATATACCATCTCGAGTGACTACAACATATATACCATCTCGAGTGACTACAACACATACACCTTCTCAAGTGACTACAACATATATACCATCTCGAGTGACTACAACACATACACCTTCTCAAGTGACTACAACACATACACCTTCTCAAGTGACTACAACACATACACCTTCTCAAGTAACTACAACATATATACCTTCTCAAGTGACTACACCACATACACCTTCTCAAGTGACTACAACATATATACCATCTCGAGTGACTACAACACATACACCTTCTCAAGTGACCACAACTCATGCACCTTCTCAATTGACTACAACACATACACCTTTTCAAGTGACTACAACACATACACCTTCTCGAGTGACTACAACACATACACTCTCAAGTGAACTGCCACACACACACCTCTCAATGACTACAACAGATACACTCCTTCTCGATTGACTACAACACATACCCCTTCTTAAGAGACTACAACACATACATCTTCTCGAGTGACTACAACACATAAACCTTCTCAAGGGACTACAACACATACACCTTCTCGAGTGACTACAACGCATACACCTTCTCGAGTGACTACAACACATACACCTTCTCAAGTGACTACAACACATACACCTTCTCAAGTGACTACAACACATACACCTACTCAAGTAACTACAACATATACTCCTTCTCAAGTGACTACACCACATACACCTTCTCAAGTGACTACAACACATACACCTTCTCGAGTGACTACAACACATACCCCTTCTCAAGTGACTACAACACATAAATCTTCTCGAGTGACTACAACACATACACCTTCTTAAGTGACTACAACACATACACCTTCTCGAGGGACTACAACACATACACCTTCTCAAGTGACTACAACACATACACCTTCTCAATGACTACAACAGATACACCTTCTCAAATAACTACAACACATACACCTTCTCAAGTGACTTCAACATATATACCATCTCGAGTGACTGCAAAACATACACCTTCTCAAGTGACTACAACACATACACCTTCTCAAGTGAACTGCAACACATACACCTCAATGACTACAACAGATACACCTTCTCAAGTGACTGCAACACATACACCTTCTCAAGTGACTACAACATATATACCATCTCGAGTGACTACACCACATACACCTTCTCACGTAACAACAACACATACACCTTCTTAAGTGACTACAACACATGCACCTTCTCAAGTGACTACAGCACATACACCTTCTCAAGTGACTACAACATATATTCCATCTCGAGTGACTACAACATATACACCTTCTCAAGTGACTACAACATATATACCATCTCGAGTGACTACAACACATACACCTTCTCAAGTGTCTACAACACATACACCTTCTCAAGTGACTACAACACATACACCTTCTCAAGTGACTACAACATACCTTCTCAAGTACTACAACATACCTCGAGTGACTACAACACATACACCTTCTCAAGTGACAACAACACATACACCTTCTCAAGTGACTACAACACATACACCTTCTTAAGTGACTACAACACATACATCTTCTCAAGTGACTACAACACATACCCCTTCTCAAGTGACTACAACACATACACCTTCTCAAGTAACTACAACATATATACCTTCTCATGTGACTACACCACATACACCTTCTCAAGTGACTACAACTCATACACCTTCTCAATGACTACAACAGATACACCTTCTCAAATAACTACAACACATACACCTTCTCAAGTGACTACAACACATACACCTTCTCAAGTTACTACAACAGATACACCTTCTCAAGTGACTACAACACATACACCTACTCAAGTGAATACAGCATATACACCTTCTCGAGTGACTACAACAGATGCACCTTCTCAAGTGGCTACAACACATACACCTTCTCAATGACTACAACTGATACACCTTCTCAAGTGACTACAACACGTACACCTTCTCAAGTGACTACAACATATATACCATCTCGAGTGACAACAACACATACACCTTCTCAAGTGACTACAACATATATACCATCTCGAGTGACTATAACACATACACCTTCTCAAGTGACTACAACACACACACCTTCTCAAGTGACTACAACACATACACCTTCTCAAGTGAACTCCAACACATACATCATCTCGAGTGACAACAACACCTACACCTTCTCAATTGACTACAAAAGATACACCTTCTCAATTGACTACAACAGCTACACCTTCTCGAGTGACTACAACACATACACCTAATCAAGTGATTACAACACATACACCTTCTTGAGTGACTACAACACATACACCTTCTCAAGTGACTACAACACATACACC
>NW_024719424.1:0-20000 GCF_018991925.1 Homarus americanus
GGGAATCGTTGGGTGTGGGTTAAGGAGAGGTTAGGTTTAATTTGGGGGGAAATTGTTGGGTGTGGTTATAGGGAAGTTATTAATACAAGGGAGGTGGGAGGGGAGTGTTTGGTCTGTTTAGTATGGAGGGATTTCTGTCTCTGAATCTGCGTGGGAGTATGATGTTGTCGAAATAATCCTCCCATTGAGGGTAATTAGTGAGGAGTGATTCTATTTGTTTGTCACCTAGTTGTCTCCAGTAGATGTTAAGTGGGGGGACGGAGCTGAGTTCATGTAGATGACTATTTCGGGTGAAGGATGACCAGTGTGTGTTATGGATGAATCTTAGTGCTTTGTTTTGATGACTTGAAGTTTCTTGGCGCTTGATGGTGGTGCTAGCTGGAGTGTGTTAGGTGCATAAGTCAATAGTGGGCGTATGAGGGCTTTGAATAGGTGTGTTTTGGTTTTGATTGATGCGGTTCTGAATCTGTATATATTCCCGAGTGTTTTCTTTGCGATCAAAGCCTTCATATTGGTGTGTAGTGTCATGGTGAGGGTGTTGTTGAATGTGACTCCTAGGATTGTGTTTGTTCGTTTGATAGTTATAGGTGAAGGGTAGGCGATGTAGGGGTTTAGGTAAATGTGACGTGGTTGTCGTCTTTTGGTGCCGAAGTAGGTGATTTGTGCTTTGTTCGGGTTGGTTTGTATTCGCCATCGGAGTTCCCATTGTGTAACTTGTTCGAGTTCCCTGTTAGCTTTGTCTGTTAGGTGATCAAGAGTTCTGTGTCTGACTAGTTGGGTTACATCGTCGGCGTACTGTATTGTCAGAGAGTCGATGTGTAAGGGGTCGGGTAAGTCGTTTGTGTAAAGAATGTATAGTGTTGGGGACAGGACTGATCCTTGTGGGACTCCTGCATGCAGTGTGAAGTGGTCAGAGTAGGCAGGTGTGACTTTTATCCTCATTTTTCTGTCTGTTAGGAAGTTACATAGTAATTGTTGTGATTTTTGAGGGAGGTTAAAATTGGTGCATATCTTGTACTTTAATCCATCGTGCCAAACTGTGTCGAAGGCTTTTTGTACGTCTTTTGTAATGAGTGCTATCTTGTATGCATCTTTGTTCATGTGGAGGTAGTTTGTGATTATATTGAGTGCGTCTTGAGTTGAGTGGTGTGCTCTGAAGCCGAACTGCTTGTAGGACAGTAGTTGTTCATCTTCAAGGTGGTATCTGAGGCGGGTGTTATATAGTCTTTCAAAAGTTTTGCCTAAGACTTCTAGTATGCTGATCGGTCTGTAGTTTTGAGGATCTGTTGGGTTTTTGTTTGGTTTAGGTATCATGACGGCTGTGGCTGTCTTAAAGAGCTTTGGGAAGTATCCTGTAGCCAGTTGGGTGTTGTAGAGGTATGTAATGGCTGTGATTGTTTCTCGGGGCAGGTGCTTCAGGATTGCTTGACCAATATTGCTGTCACCTGGTGTTTTCTTTTTGGTTTTGTCCAGTGCTTGTGCGACTTCTGTTGGGGTGAAAGGAGCAGTGAGGGTGTGGTCCTGTGTGAGAGTGGAGGTATCTATTGTGTTGTCAGGAGTTGTTCTGTCGTGAAGTGTTTGCATGTGTGTGGTGATGTTGTTTATGTGGTTTAAGATGTACCTTTGTTGTGTGGGGGGTGTGGGTGGAAAATGTGTTCCCAGTGTTGTTTTAGTGTTTGTGCTACGTCGGCTGGCTCATTGATTTTCCTACCATTTACTAGCAGGTGATCAAAGGGGGGTTTTGCAGTTCCTTTCAGCTTGGCGATCCTTTGCCAAAATTCTCGGGGGTTATGTGTTCTGTGTTCCTGGGCAGCCTCTACGAGTTTTGCCCAGTGAACCTCATGATCTTGACGGAGGCTATGGATGATGTGTGTTCTTAGTGTGGAGATGTCTGTGGAAACTGGTGCTAGGTTAAGTTTGTTTAGTTCGAATCGTGTCCTGTAGCAGTGAAGTAGGCGTTGAGTTCTTATGGAGGGTGTGAAGGAGTATTTTTTCTTGAACCGGTGTTTAGGAATGTGGGTATCTGCTATGGCGGTGATAGTGTTGAAAAGGTGTGTCCAGGTTTCCTCAATCATCCTAGTGGGTTGGTGTTCGAGGTTGAGAGTGTATTGTTGTTCAGAGAGTGTTTTCTTGAAGGCATCCCAATCTGCGTGTTGATACTGGTATTGAGGTGAGGTTGCTGGGAGGAGGATGGGATTGTTGGAGAGGTGAAGAGTGATGGGAATGTGGTCTGAGCCTGATAGGGGGCCGGGAGTGATGTAGTGTTGGAATTGGAGGGCAGGGGTGTTGGTGATGACGATGTCTGGAGTGCCTTTGCCGTGAGCAGCGTAGAATGTGGGGAAGAAAGGGCCAATGTGGTGAAGGTTTTTGTGAGTGACCAAAGCGTGTAGTTGTTGGCCAAGGGGGTCGATGCGGTTGTGTTGGAATGCGGTGTGGTGTGCATTGAGGTCGGCCATTAGTATTACAGGTAGGTGTGAGTTGTTAAAGATGGAGTTTAGGTCTGTGAAGGGGATACGCGAGTTAGGTCTTGAGTATGTTGTGCAGATGATAATCTGTCCGTGTTGAGTGTAGATCTTGGCGGCCATGAAGTGTTTGAAAGCAAAGTTGGTGATGAATTCGTGTTTCATGGATGATCTGATGAGGATTGCAACGCCCTCGAATAGTTCGTGGGGTGATTGTCTGCTTGTGTAGCCGAAGTGCTTGATTTTGGTGTTTGTGCATGTTGAGTTAAGGAGGAGGATGTCTGGGTTGTGTTCTTGTATGAGGAGAGAGATGGCGTGTCTGTTTGAGTGATATGCTCTACAGTTGTATTGCATAATGGTGATCATGTTGTATAATTTGTTACTTATATGAGATTGAAATTCTGGGGTGCAGGGATGAGGTCTAACTTGTCGAGTGACTGTGAGCGAGGTCTGAGTGAGGTGTATGTAGGTGAGGGATGGGCGGTTACGTGACTGTGTGTGTGGGGGAGTCGGGAGGATGAGTGGAGTGTGCTAGGTTCGTGTCGGGGTTCTTTCCTGTTTTCTTTGGGGTAGTGCCGAATAGATTTACTTTAATTATAGATTTAGTTGGATGTGTGTATTTTATAATTCTTTTGCAGTCAGGTGTGTAGGAAGAAAGGGGGGAGGTGTTTTTCCTCTTAGGTCTAGTGGTCTTGACCACCATTTCAGTGGGGGGATGGGCAGCCATTTTATTCTTGGGAGTCTGAGGTGTTAGGGGAAGATTGGGTTTGGTTCGGATTTTGGAGGTTCGGGAGTTCATCGTAGTCGTGTGGGAAAAGTCAGGTGTAGGCAAGGTCAAGGTGGAGGGGTCGGGAGGTTTCCGACTGATTACTCCAGGGGGTGAGGTAATAGTAGGTTGGTGAGATAAGTCAGGTGTGGGCATGGCAGAAGTGGAGGGGCGGAGGGAGATTGCAGTGGCTTCTCTGGGGGGAGGGGGTGGCATGCTGGTCCGGTCGGGGATGGGGGCAGTGGGGAAGATGAGGTCGGGACCGGTTCTGAAGGAATCAGGAATGTGTATGGTAGGGAGGCCGTTCTCCCTCAAACCATCAATTGCCAGTTTCAGAAAAAGAGACCTGTTTCCGTTGCTAAGGGTATGTGCCAGAAGTATGATGGTGGTGATTTTTGCATCCATGTCGGAGGAGGGTGGGGGGGCGGTCACGTTGTTGGTCCAGCAAGTGCGGGTGGGGAGGGCCGAGGCAGTAGGGAGTGAGTGGTGGGGAGGTGGAGGTGGTGCTGTAGGAGGTGAAGGTCGGCGGGGAGGGAGTGGTGTTGTGCTATTGTCGAGTCTAATTTTGCACTTGTTGCTGATAGCAGCGTGAGGGCCTTTACAGTTGCAGCATTTTGTTACCGTGGCAGTGCAGTTTCGGTATGAGTGGCCTTGATTGGCACACTTTGAGCAAGTTATTGTATTACTGCAACGGTTGGTGTTGTGCCCGAATTGGTAGCAATTGAAACATTGGTGTACCTGTATGTAGTGTTGGAATTCAATGTCTCTTGAGGGGATGATATTGCTGCCGATTTTAATTCCGTATGATTTTAATTTGATGGCGTCAGTTTGAGTAGCCGTAGTGATTTTTAACATGGGGAGAGTTCCCATCCGGGCTGCATATGTCATTTGGGGGGTGTTTTGTGAGTTGAGTTCTGTCAATAGGTTAGGGTTGTCAAGGATCTGAGGAATGACTTTTCTACATATGAGGGTGCATTTTGTGCGGTATTCGGGTGAGCTGAGGACCGTTAGGCCATTGTCTCTCAGTCTGTTGTTCATTGCTGGGGAGTGGAATAGGTCGGCATCTTCATCAGTTTGTACAAATATTTTGATAATGTCGTCATTGGTGAAGGAACGGATCTGAAATATACATGTCAGCTGGAAAATAAGTGAGGCGAGGTCCATGCACGGTTGGATGGTACGGTCCACTTTGATTTTAATTGAAGGCATGTTAACTGTTTGAATTGGAGATTTATGGAGATCTCCCCTAACAGTCCCTAATTTCCTGCGCCCCTCACGTAGGGGAGGCCCTGCACTATCACAGGGGTCCCCAGGCGAATCGGCAGGCTGTGCTGTCCCTCCACCCTTCACACAAACACGCACTAGCGAGGTGTGGGGACAGAGGGCGTTTCCAGACGAATACTCCCCTGTACGTCAGCTGACAGGGGAATAGGTCCTTTCACGGCACGGAAGAGAAGGATTACAGTAGAAGAAAAAGGTCTGAAAACTCACTGCCGACTCTCTCTTCACACCAAGCCCCTCAGCAGCATTCGGGGTTCCTAAGGGAGGTCCGATACTGTAGGAGAGGCTCAATGTGTCGATCGAATCAACAGAATTGTCAGTAGGAAAATGGCGGTTAGGAGCTTGGGTTTTCCAGGGTACGTGGGAAGGTGGGAGAGGTCCAATGACTAGCCAATCAGCTGTGACTGTTCCTTCTCCGGCTTCCACTTCACTCTGTCTGTGATGTAATCGCGAGAACTAGAACTAGAAAAATGCTAGTGACAGGGGGAAGGAGGTTCAGAGGAAGAATAAAGGGAGGATGGAAGTGAATTTTAGAAGGAGAGAACAGGTGCAGTGGCTAAACACCGCTTGCGTGAGGGGGTAGGCAAAATGCCCTGAGGGTACAACAACCACAATCAGGACGAGGCAGAGGGAGGGCGGGAGCAGGTCCGGGCAAGCAAAGGGCCAACGCGGGTGTTCTGATTGTCGTCTTAGCCTAGGCAGTGTTGGTAAAGCGTAGGAAGAACCGCCCCGCCACGGCGGCGGCGCAAGCCGAGAAACGCAGGTGGACGGACGCACAGGCAGCACACGATCAAATCAAACAGAGAAGGTGAAAATATAGAAATTTGCTAGTCGTAGGGTTGTTTGGAGAGAGATGAAGGTAAAATCTTTGAGCTATGTCAAAGAGGAACGGAGCGAGTTGGAGGAAGGGTTTTTGAATCTTTGAGCTTGAAATGTCAAAGTATTCATA
Source organism: Homarus americanus (assembly GCF_018991925.1). Lineage (NCBI taxonomy): Eukaryota > Metazoa > Arthropoda > Malacostraca > Decapoda > Nephropidae > Homarus > Homarus americanus. The sequence goes on from NW_024719424.1 coordinate 5,459, forward strand.
GTAAGGAAGGATGAGCGTATCGTAGGAGAGTTTTTAGTAATAGCAGCAGACAGATTTGAGCTTTTTTGTCAAATTATGAACGGAGACGAGAATGAGATATAGGTTGAGTGGTTTCAGTCTAGAGTTAGGTCAATTTTATTAAGAATTGGATGTCACAGACGTTGGGTATGTTTGATTAGGTTCTGAGAGTTGTGGGTCTTTTAGCTATGTCAGAGAGAAATGGAGAGAGTTGGAGGAAGAGTTTAGAATCTTTGAGTTTGAAATGTCAAAGTATTCGTAGTGAGGAAGGATGAGTGTATCGTAGGAGAGTTGTTTAGTAATGGCAGGAGGCAGATTTGAGCTATGTCAAATTGTGAACGGAGATGAGAGTGAGATATAGGTTGTTAGGTTTCAGTCTTGAGTTAGGTCGATTTTGGTAAGGTGGCTTTGTCTGGCGGGGGGGGGATGTTGTGTTTGGAGATTGGTTGAGGGAGGGGGGGAGTTTGTGTTTGGGGATTGATGGGGGTGGCGGTTGTATGTTAATTTAAGGTGAATTAAAATTGCTTAAGGGGGGTTGTTGTGTGAGTGTGTATGTGTTTGCATGTAAATGTAAGGGGAGAGAGGGAGGGTTAGGATAATGTTATAAGGTCAGGTATGGTTCGGTTGTCCGGAGGAGGTTCTTGGGTTAATTTATGGTATGGTAGGATTTCTTAGGAATGATATGTTTTGTGTTGCTAATGAATAGTTGTATTGCGTCATATGTTTTTATTTATTTTTTTATTTATTTTATTTATTTATTTATTTTTTTTTTTATTAGGAGGGTCAAAGGGGCTTGTTAGAAAGGTCGGGTATATTAAGTTTTTATCTTGGGAGGATTGTAGGTATTGATTTCTAAGAGGGGTTGTGAGTAAGGTTGGGTGGGTTAAGTTTTTCTTTTGGGAGGATTGTAGGTTTTGTTAGTGGTTGGCAGAGTTGGGTTAATTATTGCATTCTCTCTTTCTTGCAGGTATTGTGAGTTCTGGCCCCATTCTTGAGGGAGAGGGTTTGTGTACAGGTACATTGCACCCCTCCCCGACCTTGTTGGCTAAGAGAGGCGTTCAATGTCGTCTGCAATTTGGTACCGTTTTTATTAGGTACACCTCTCCGACCTTATTGGCTAAGGGAGGTGCCCATAAAACAGTGTTGGTAACATTCTTGAGGGAGAGGGCTTGCGTAGGCACTGTGGAACTCTCACCAACCTCATTGGCTAAGGGAAACGTACATGTCATTTGAGTTAGTATGGGATGGGTAAGTTAGGTATTTGTTTTGGGAGGAGTGATAGGGTGTGGTTAGTTAATGGTAGAATGGTTATTTTTTATTTTGTGTGGGATTGCTAGTAACGGCTGGGTATGTTAGGTTTTTGTTTTGGGAGGATTGTTGGGTTTTCTTTCTTTTCTTTTTCTTTTTTTGGGAGTGTTAGTGCAGGTTGAGTGGGTTAGTTTTTTTTTTTTTGTCGGAGTGGTCTTGAGTTTGAGTTGGTGGCGTGGGGCTTGGTGAGGGGGAGGAGGTGGTCTTAAGTTAGGTTAGGTGGGAATCGGTGGGTGTGGGCTGAGGAGAGGTTAGGTTGATTTTGATTTGGTTAGGTTGGGTGGGAATCGTTGGGTGAGGGTTAAGGAGAGGCTAGGTTTTAATTTGGGGGGAAATTGTTGGGTGTGGTTATAGGGAAGATATTAATACAAGGGAGGTGGGAGGGGAGTGTTTGGTCTGTTTAGTACTTAAAGATAGAAATTCTGAGGTGCAGGGATGAGGTCTAAATTGTCGAGTGACTGTGAGCGTGGTGGTGGTATGAGTGTTGTGTATGCAAGTGAGGGAAGGGCAGTTACGTGACTGTGTGTGGGGGAGTCGGGAGGTTGAGGGGAGTGTGCTAGGTTCGTGTCGGGGTTGATTTCTGTTTCCTTTGGGGTAGTGCCGTATAGGTTTACTTTGATTATTGATTTGGTTGGATGAGTGTATTGTATAATTTTTTTGCTGTCAGGTGTATAGGGAGAAAGGGGGGAGGTGTTCTTCCTCTTTGGTCTAGGGGTCTTGACCACTAGTTCTGTGGGGGGAAGGGCTGCCATTTTATTCTTGGGAGTCTGGGGTGTTAGGGGAGGATCGGGTTTGGTTTGGGTGTTCGTGGTCCGGGAGTTCAACGTAGTCAAGTGGGAGAAGTCGGGTGTAGGCAAGGTCGAGGTGGAGGGGCCGGTATGTTTTGGACTGATTACTTTGGGGGGTGAGGTAATGGTAGAATGGTGAGATAAGTCAGGTGTGGGCATGGCAGAAGTGGAGGGGAGGAGGGAGACAGTGGATTCTCTGGGGGGTGGGGGGGGCATGTTGGTACGGTCGGAGATGGGGGCAGTGGGGAAGATGAGGTCGGGACCGGTTCTGAAGGAGTCAGGAATGTTTATGGTAGGGAGGCCGTTAGCCTTCAAACCCTCAATTACCAGTTTTAGAAAAAGTGATCTGTTACCGTTGCTTAGGGTATGTGCCAGAAGTATGATGGTGGTGATTTTTGCGTCACTGTCGGGGGACGGGAGGGGGGCGGTCAGGTTGTTGGTCCAGCAAGTGGGGAGAGTCGTGGGAGTAGGGAGTGAGTGTTGGGGTGGAGGAGGTGGTGCTGTGGGAGGTGCAGTGGGAGGGGAGGGTCGGCGGGGAGGGAGTGGTGTTGTGTTGTTATCGAGTCTGATTTGGCACTTGTTGCTGATAGCAGAGTGTGGGCCTTTACAATTGCAGCATTTAGTTACAGTGGCAGTGCAGTTTCTGTATGAGTGGCCTTGATTGGCACATTTTGAACAAGTCAGTGTGTTACTGCAACGGTTGGTGTTGTGTCCAAATTGGTAGCAGTTGTAGCATTGGTGAACTGGAATGTAGTGTTGGAATTCAATGTTTCGTGAGGGGATGATGTTATTGCCGAATTTAATTCCGTTGGATTTTAATTTGATAGCGTCAGTTTGTGTAGCTGTAGTGATTTTTAACATGGGGAGAGTTCCCATCCGGGCTGCATATGTCATTTGGGAGGTGTTGTGTGTGTTGAGTTCTGTCAATAGGTTAGGGTTGCCAAGGATATGAGGGATGACTTTTCTACATATGAGGGTGCATTTTGCGCGGTATTCGGGTGAGCTGAGGACAGTTAAGCCATTGTCTTTTAGTTTTTTGTTCAATGCTGGGGAGTGGAATTGGTCGGCGTCTTCGTCATTTTGTACAAATATTTTGATAATGTCGTCATTGGTGAAGGAACGGATTTGGAAAATCAAAGTCAGCTGAAAAATGAGTGAAGCGAGGTCTGTGCACGGTTGGATGGTACGGTCCACTTTAAGTTTAATTGAAGGCATGTTAACTTTTTGAATTGGAGATTTATGGAGATCTCCCCTAACAGTCCCTAATTTCCTGCGCCCCTCAGGTAGGGGAGGCCCTGCACTATCACAGAGGTCCCCAGGCGAATCGGCAGGCTGTGCTGACCCCCCGCCCTTCACACAAACACGCACTAGCGAGGTGTGGGGACAGAGGGCGTTTCCAGACGAATACTCCCCTGTACGTCAACTGACAGGGGAATAGGTCCTTTCACGGCACGGAAGATAAAGGTTAGAGTGGAAGAAAAAGGTCTGAAAACTTACTGCTGACTCTTTCTTCACACCAAGCCCCTCAGCAGCATTCGGGGTTCCTAAGGGAGGTCCGATACTGTAGGAGAGGCTCAATGTGTCGATTGAATCAACAGATTTGTCAGTTGGAGAATGGAGTCAGGTGCTTGTGATTTCCAAGGTTGGTGGGAAGGTGGGAGAGGTCCCAGAACTAGCGAATCAGCTATGTCTGTTTGATCTCCGGCTTCCCCGTCGCTCTGCGTGTCTGCTCTCTGTGGTGGTCCTGGCTCCAATGTGGGCTTCGCCGATCGATCGAAAATGCTAGTGACAGGGGGGAAGGAGGTTCAGGAGAAGAATAAAGGGAGGATTGAAGTGAATTTTAGGAGGAGAGAACAGATGCAGTGGCTAGACACCGCTTGCGTGAGGGATTATAAGATGGAGGCAGCAACAGCAACTCGCCTGGACGCGGCAGGGAGGCGACGAGACAAAGCCAGGCTAGCGTCAGGTCAAGCGTCAGGTGCGTGTTGGGTTGGGCAATGGATGTTCAGTGCTTCGTCGGCTTGATTGTGTTTTGGTTTCTTGTGTGGAGGGGATGTCTTGGTCTTCTTAGCTTGATGTCGATTTTCTTCTCACTCTCCTTCTCTTCTTGCTCTCTTGGAGTGTCCATTCGTTTGTGTTTGGGTCTTCTTGTTCGTCTTCCTCATGTATTAAGTCCTCATAGGTGTGGAAGAAGTCAGAGAGGGTGAGGTTGACCTCGTGGGCTTCAGCACCACGGGCCGCGTGGGCTTCAGCACCACGGGCCACGTGGTGTTCTTGGTTCTGTGTGGTGGGCGGCTTCTGTTGAGTTTTCTTTTCTTGGTTTTTCTTTACTGCTGGTTTTTTCTTTTCTTGGGAGCGTACAGCAAGGAGGGCCTCTTTGTAGCTCAGTTTTTTCTCAAGACGAGCCTTGGCTACCCTGCATTCCTCCTTCCATCTGGGACAGGTCCGGTCGGCGGAGGAGTGTGGGCCACCACAGGCAGCGCATTTTTTCTCTGTGTTGGGGCAGACCGTGTAGCGGTGTCCAGGGCTGCCACACATGGAGCAGGTGTCTTCCTGCGCCTCACACTTGTTTACAGTGTGTCCATAGTGCTGGCATTTGTAACACCGTTTCGGTCTGCAGTAGGGCTTGACTGGCATAGTTACCCACGCCAGTTGAGCTTCCTTGGGTAGGGTGGAGTGGTGTCCGATGAGGGCAGTGGTGTCGGACAGCTTCTTCACAACTTGGAGCTGCTGCTCCTTGAGGAGCTCACTCAGCTCTGCTTTGTCCATGTGGGCAATTTCGGCGTGGGAGATTACACCCAGCTTCAAGTTGTCCCACATGAAGGCAAACATTTTAAAAGGAATGCCGTTGATGTCTGGGATCTCCGCGAGTTGAGCGGGCATGCCCTTCTCGGCGAAGGTGATCTTGATGTCACCATGGAGCTTTAGGCGTTCTACCTTGGTGACCCCCACGATCCCATTAGCTTCGAAAAACTTCTGGAGAACTAGGAGGTTTAGTTTCTTGGGGCAGGTCGGCGTGTCCGGACGTATCCGCGCCACGTTAACAAACTCGTAACCGTTCATGGTGAGGGAGAGAGAGAATCGCGCACCATTTGGTGGGTGTAGGTGGCGTGCTGTGGACGCAGCGGTAGTATCGTTCTTCCAAGGCCGTCCCTCCCTCTTGGAGGTGGGGCGTAGCTTGCGGATGACGCATGCGGCACTCGTGGCCAAGGGAGTAGAACAAAGACAAAACACCAATAAGAAAGATGAAGCGATCTGGTTGAGCCCAGATTCTTTCTACTCCTACTGTATTTCAGTTTCACCACTTTTCCTTCAACTCCTAATAATCTTCTTTCACCTCTTAACTAAAGACTTCGTATCGTATCGGCCGCCCGTATTTACTCTTTCGTCGTCGAAATGGCCCGTACTAAACAGACTGCCCGCAAGTCCACTGGAGGCAAGGCTCCACGGAAGCAGCTTGCCACCAAGGCAGCTCGCAAGTCCGCCCCAGCCACCGGTGGTGTCAAGAAGCCCCATCGTTACAGGCCCGGAACCGTCGCCCTTCGTGAGATCCGTCGTTACCAGAAGAGCACAGAGCTACTCATCAGGAAGCTGCCCTTCCAGCGCCTGGTGCGTGAGATCGCCCAGGATTTCAAGACTGACCTGCGCTTCCAGTCGTCTGCCGTCATGGCTCTGCAGGAAGCCTCTGAGGCTTACCTGGTGGGTCTTTTCGAGGACACCAACCTGTGTGCCATTCACGCCAAGCGCGTTACCATCATGCCCAAGGACATCCAGCTGGCCCGGCGCATCCGCGGAGAGCGTGCTTAAGTCCTCTTCCTTGGGGAAAAACAAAAAGCACAACAAAACCTACCAGACATCTATAACTCGGCCCTTCTCAGGGCCAAAGAACTGTTCTGAAGATAATTTTCATGACAATCGAAATGGTTGGTGGTAGGAGAGCGTTAATTTCGGGTACCCAAATCGCCTAACGGTAAGTTGGTAACATTCGTGCAGGCACGATTGTATAGTAGGTCATCAATTCGGGAGGTGGGTGCAACAAACAAGAGCTAGTAACAAATAAATATATAAAGAATAAATAAGTAAATAAATAACTAAAATAAAAGAAAATACAATGAAATAAAATAAATTGTTTACATGAAATAGGCGTGCTGCAAACAAGAAATGACGCCCAAACACACTCCATGTATGTCACTTTGCAGTGGGTGTAAAACTACTCCACGCAGAATTTATTTATTTATTTATTTATTATGTTTCGATTTAGTCCTGTTTCTACGCCAATAGAGAATGCAGATTATTATAATTTTTTTTTTATTTCCCTCTCAATACATCACTGTCGGTAACTGTCTCTTTAACATGTAACTGTGGCTCCGATGGAGCCGATTAAGTTGTAGTAGTGGGATGGCGTGTTTGTTGTGCACAAGTAACCTCTTACTTGGAAGAGGTGTACTTGGTGACAGCCTTGGTGCCCTCAGACACGGCATGCTTGGCCAGTTCACCGGGCAGCAAGAGTCGGACAGCTGTCTGGATTTCCCGACTTGTAATGGTGGAGCGTTTGTTGTAGTGCGCCAGGCGGGAAGCCTCGGCAGCGATGCGCTCGAAGATGTCGTTCACGAAAGAGTTCATGATGGACATAGCTTTGGAGGAGACTCCTGTGTCGGGGTGCACTTGCTTCAGTACCTTGTAGATGTAGATGCTGTAGCTTTCCTCTTACATTGGTTGGGTCCGCGAGACGGCCACCTAGATGACACACATATTCAAACACTAATCAAGAAGGGAAGAATCCTCACAAAACACAACAGAATAGAAAGAGTTGATCAGTCAACATATAAAAAGATCCGCTTGGGCCTGGACAGGAGGCTGTCAGGGGAGCACCGGTCAGCAAAAATGGCGCAAACCAGCTCTAGACACCAGCCTTCATAATAAATAAGCTAAAAATAATCCAACATAATGTCTTAGCATGGATCCCACAAAGAGCAAGCGAATTATACAACACATACCGTAACATAGACCCAGATATTATTCTCATCAATTCGCATGGTAAGAAAAACTCAGAAGAAATAAAACTATTTAACTACACAGTATACCAAAAAAACAACCAAGACACACCACATGATGGAATAGCCATAGCCATCAAACGAAACATACAACACAAGATACACGACTCATTTCAGGAAAACTTTCTGGCGATCGAAATTAACTGCCCAACAGGACCTATTATAATCGGCACCTGTTACCTCCCTCCGAGAAGACCCATATTCCCACTAGCAGACATGCTCAAACTCCTGAGAAGAAACATACCAGCATATTTCTTGGGTGATTTAAATGCTCGACATCGCGTCTTGGGACACCAGGACAACAACGCCGTGGGCAAGATTTTAAACACATTGCTGAGTCATGGCAACGCAATACACCTCGGCCCGGAATTCCCCACATACATCAGTGCAGGTAAAATCGGACATCCAGACATAGCACTAACAAACCAGCATCACCATCTTAACCTGCAAATGGAACCCGGCCCAATAACCACCAGTGACCATCTCCCTATCGTAGCCACACTCTCCACGTCGCCAATTCAGATCCCTGCCAAGACGAGATACAGCTACAGCCGATCCAACTGGGAGGAATTCCAAAATGAGCTAAGCAACCACCAAATAGCCCGGCTAAACAACAAACACACCTCCCAAATAGACAGCACACTGGAGACATGGTACGGAAACGTGATCCAAGCAATGGAACACCACATACCCACGACCACTCACCGCACATTACCACACCCCCAATACACACATCAATCAAGAATTTTACAGACACAGTTTAGTAACTTATTCAAATTAACCCTAGAACATGGATGGACGCCAGAATACAGAATACAATATTACACCATACACGATCAACTAAGAGACATGTCCAAAGAAGCATACGTGAATAACTGGGAGAAATTAATAACAGACACAGAAGCAACTTACCACAACCCGAAAAAATTCTGGCGAAAAATTAAAAACCTAATGGGAATCTCAAGCAACGAGTCAAACTACATTTTAAATAGCAACCAAATCAAATTAACTGAACCCAAAGAACAAGAACCTGAATTCAGAAAATACTGAACCAAAATTTTTCAAATAAGCCAAGAAGACAACCTGAACTTCTGTATGAATACCGAGCAACAAGTAACCAATCACATGACACACACAACCCACATCTGGCACCCAAGTCCCAGCATAGACACACACGCTTTGGACGATCTTTCCACACTGATTCAACCAATCACCGCAGAGGATATTCAGAAAACAATAATCAGTTTCAAAAATAAGGCCCCGGGCATCAGTAAAATTAACAAACCCATACTCCAGCATCTACCAATCAACATGATGCACCAACTCAGTCACATTTTTAATGCAGCACTTGCCTCTGGCTACTTCCCAAGAAAATTTAAAACAGCAATCATCAGACTTATATCAAAACCAGGCAAATCCCCAACCCAAGTAGCAAACTACAGACCAATCTCTCTCCTAGAAATACCGGGAAAAATCCTAGAAAAAATAATTAACCGCCGACTGAGAACACACCTCGAATTTGAGGAGAAATACAACCCCAGACAGCATGGATTTAGAAAACATAGAGGAACCCATACAGCCTTAGCCCTAATTTACGAAAACATAGCAAACGCGATGCACAACAACGAGCAATGTAACGTAGTACTAAGGGACGTAGCTAAAGCATTCGACAAGGTCTGGCATCTAGGACTCAAATACAAAATTACCACCCAAGAACTTCCCAACAACTTTACTTCGTTTCTTTGCAACTTCCTCGACAATAGAGAGGCCAAAATTATCATAGGTAACCACACAGGCCCAAGCTTCAAATTATACAGCGGAGTACCACAGGGAAGCAACCTCTCGCCAACACTCTACACAATATATACGGCGGACATGCCACCTCCTGTACACGGAGAATACTTAGTTTATGCTGATGACGTCACACAAATCATACCGACATCCAGGCAAGGGCAAACAGATGATGGCAAGGATAACAACCCACGCCATCGAGCAAATCAACGAATATGAAAAAAAATGGAAAATTCAAACCAATACACAGAAACTAATGATAATACATATTGCCAGAAAAAACCCTACACCAATCACAGTCAACAACGTACCTATACAATACTCCAACCAAGGTAAAATTCTGGGACTCACAATAACAAGAACAGGCATAGCAAAACACGTAAAACAACGCAAACAGACTGCCCAATCACAACTCACGAAACTAAGACGATTCAGCAAAATGGACACCAAAATTCAACTACACCTATACAAAGCACTTATCCGCCCACACCTAGAATATCCACCAATACCACTCAACACGATCAGCAAATCCAGTCAACTTAAACTTCAAGCAGTACAAAACAAAGCTATCCGTAGAGCATCAAAGCAACTTCCGCCATACACCACCAAAATACAAGAACTTCACGAATTATTCAATATCGAACCTCTGAACATACGTACACACAGCCAAGCACAGAGAGTATGGACCAAACTTGAAGAGATGGAGGATCCATTATTCTCCAAGTTAAAAGAAGAAGGAACAACTAAAACACACAGCTGGTGGCCTAAGAGCTTCCATGCTGACATTGCAGAACAAGAACCACTCTACACAAAGAGGTAAACAAATAACACTACCACCGGACAAATAAAAATTAACACCCATTACAATAATGAATATTTAGCTAGCTTAACTCCCCCCTCCCTCCTCAACCTCCTTCCCTGAGCGGACGGGCTTGTGCTGCGCGCTGCCGCCACCCAATCATTTCAACTCGTCTCCGCTAGGTGGACAGCCCACCTGCTATCTACCCCTCCCACTCTTCTTCCCGTTTCTACGCTTTACTTCTCTCTCTCTCTCCTCTCCTTTCCCAGTGCAGTGTCATTTGCCACTTTACTTCATTATCATCATCATCATCGGAAATTCAGAGGCTGATTGGACACGGGAGGAGACTGACGTTCTTGCGGGAACAGTACTCAGCGTAACGGTTTCTGTTCGCCATGGCCCGCTGCATCTTGTGCACTTGCACTTATTCTTGCTGTTCAACAACACTACAGCATTTAACAGCAATTCATTTTCATTCAATTCATTTTAAAAGTGGCTTTGTCACTTGTACAATTTTTGACACCTCACGAGCGCTCAGGATTGACAACCTTAGCATTCCCTCCCCACAGTTAGTGTGAGTGACCCACACAACTGCGAGGGAAGCGCTAACTGTTGTCCTTCCTGACGTGGTAGGAGGTCTTTCTCTCTTACTACATTTTTTCTAATACTTACCCTGGCCGAGGCACCTGCTGAATTTTCATAATTCAGTATTCGTGCTAGAGCCCCCCCAGTGGTGCACACCTCACGGAGTGGGATTGTGTGTCTCCAGTGGGTGTCGGGGAAAAACCTGGGCCAATCCAGCAGTGACGTCTGTGATCGTGCAGGCACACCACTGTTCGGGGGTCGTCCTTAAGTAAAAGTCTTTTTTTTTTGCACTGAGGGCCTTGCATAACCTTAGTGCACCAAAACCATACATGTAATTAAACAAGCAAAGCTGTACCCAAGGGGTGGTTCCCAGCCACCCCAACCATGCCCTCTGGGAGGGGAAACTCCAAGCCCCCCTCTGCTCGTCCAGGCAGGGACAGGCAGAGGCGGGAGACCAATCATGACCCACGACTGCCACGACCAATGACAAACTCTGACAATGTAACGGCTACCGACCAAACTACACAACAAAGACGAAACATACAAGTATCAACTGAGAAGGCCCGAGTAATCCACTTTCGGACTATTGACACGTCTACCTCGTTTGACAAAATTAATGGGTTCATCATTCAGAAGGCCATTAAGGATCAGATAGGGGACGTGGAGAAAGTCCGAAAGACAAGAAAAGGCGAACTCCAAGTTACCGTTAGAGACGCACAGCAAATGAGGGACGCCTTGAATCTTAAAACTTTTCATTCAACAACAGTGGAACCGTATATCCCAGCATTTCTCAACACCTGTAAGGCTGTAGTTAACAGCTACGAATTTCAGGGGATGACTAATGACGAAATTAAGTACCACATGAAAGATCAAGGAGTCGTCGATGCTTTCGTATTTAATAGGAAGACCACAGACGGTGAACGAAAACGATCAACTACAGCTGTACTCACTTTTGACGGACTTGTTAGGCCCACTCATGTCTTGGTAGGTTATGAGAGGGTCCAGACCAAAACATACATTCCATTCCCAATGCGTTGTTTTAACTGCCAAAGGTTTGGACACACTGGTAAGGCCTGCCGTAACACCCAGGTATGCTCCAAATGTGCTCAGACCGGACACAGGGACGATGACTGTACACAAACGGAGGAAAAATGCTACCACTGTTCGGGTCAGCATGCTGCCTCAGACAGGAAGTGCCCTTCCTACCTGAGGGAGTATGAGATCAGTAAGGTGAGAGCAGAGAACAATTTGGACTACAAGGAGGCTAAGAGGCAGGTGGAGTTGTCCTTGCAGACACCAACACCTGGAATGTCCTTCGCTGTATCCAAAAATACCTCACCTACCAAAATGTGCACCACTGGAACGCAGACTGAGACCAAGACCATCGCAACACAGACTGACTCCACAATCACCGGTTATTCAACCACAGACGCCAAAGACGAGAACACAAATACAACTATGACTAATAACGAGACCCAAACTAACAAGTTTTACCTGACCCCAAAACCCAAACAGACTCACGACCCTATCTACCCCAACGTAAGGAGGAGATCGCATTCGCTAGAATGCATGATGAGAAACTCAACACCACAACCAATCATTCGCTTTTTTGAAAGACACCCGGGGCAGGGAGCCCCTGCTCATCTGATGAGGGGGATCCTTCCCCGGTACCCTTTTCCCCCCGAGAAACAAGAGGAAAGAAAAATAAAGCCCAAAACGCTGACCATATCAACTCTCAGACTTAAAATTCAGTATCATCCAGTGGAATTGCAGAGGTGCTAGGAATAAAAATGCTCAATTTCATTTACTAATGTCATTATTCCGGCCGGACGTTTTTGGCCTACAAGAGACGCTACTTGCGGGTCACGACGACCCACCTGTATTCGACAACTACACGTCCTACAGGGGAGACAACCTAAGGGGGGTAGCCCTATACATTCGGAGTTCATTCGCCCAGCAAAGAGTCAATCTGAACGTGAACCTGCAGGCTGTGGCGTGCAGAGTTAAGATTCGGACTGGCTATGTTGCCATCTGTTCACTATACTGTCCTCCGGGCGGGCTCATTGACGATGGTGAGCTTGAGGAGCTATTTAACCAACTGCCAGGAAAGAAAATGATCCTCGGCGACCTCAATGCTCGCCATTTGCGGTGGGGCAGTGTCCGGAGTGACGGGAGGGGAGAGCAGGTGGCTGCAGCTATCCTCAACTCCAACTTGTCTCTTTTGAATGACGGTAGTGCGACTCGAGTGGACGAACGATTTGGCACAGCGTCAGCTATAGATCTTTCTATAGTTGATGCTGCCTTGCTATTAGATTGTATATTTTCTACATACGACGACTCTCTGGGTAGCGACCATTTTCCGATCTGCATTTCTTATGAGTGTGGCGCCCCAACGGCTACTCCCGAGGTGCGCTACAACCTTAGGAAAGCAGACTGGAGGGCCTACTCAGGAGCCGTTCGTATAGACACCATTGGACAAGACATCAACACCAAAATTACACACATACAACAAGCTATAATACACGCAGCAGATTTAACAATTCCTAAGACTTCTGCAAAAACCCACAGGCCTGGAGTTCCATGGTGGACACCAGACTGCCGACGAGTGGTCTGGGGGCGAAATAGGCTATGTCGTTTATTCAATAGAATTCCATCACTTGTAAACTTAATTGAATATAAAAAAGCTAGAGCCAAGGCTAGGAGGGTTCTCAGGGAGTGTAAGAGAGAGTCTTGGCAGGCGTTCGTCTCCACTATTAACAAGGATACCCCTTCCTCTGAGGTATGGTCGGCCATAAACCGGGTCAGATCCAAAGGAGGAAGGAGTTTTATCCCACAGGTGAGTAGTGGAGGGCGGATTCTCGACGAACCCCAGGCCATTGCCAACACCCTAGGCCAGAAGTTTGCAGATGCCAGTAGCTCCACCAATCATGATCCACGCTTCGGCGTGTTCCGTGATCGTGCCGAGCTCTTGCATCTCGACTTCGAGAACGGGGACGAACAGGGCTACAATCGAGCATTTTCCCCAGAGGAACTTTCCTTAGCTATTAATAAGGGCAAGGGCTCTACTCCTGGACCTGACGGTATACGATACGAGATGATTAAGCACCTTGACCAGGGAAACCTGGACAAATTGCTAGAAGTGTACAATGAGATCTGGACGTTCAGAACGTTTCCAAACTCATGGCACTTTGCCCATGTCGTACCGATCCCGAAGAGGGACAAATGCCCGAACAACACCAACTCATTCCGTCCGATTTCGCTCACAAACTGTCTGTGAAAGGTCATGGAACGTATGATAAAGCGTAGACTAATGTATTTTTTGGAAAGTAACAACTTATTGAATGATCGACAGTGTGGTTTCCGCCAAGGTAGAAGCACACTAGATCATTTAATAAGTCTTGAAACTGACACCTCAAAAGCTCTTTGCAGTAAAGAAACATTAATTGCAGTATTCTTAGACATAGAAAAAGCTTTCGACTTGACATGGCGGACTGGCCTCATGATGAAGCTCCACGCCTTGGGTCTGAGAGGTAATTTGCCAATTTTCATTAGTAATTTTTTGCAAGACAGGACTTTTTCCGTCAAATTAAAAGGTAACGTAAAGTCAGACACATTTGTCTTTGAAAATGGAGTTCCACAAGGTAGCGATTTGGGCCCAATTTTATTCCTTATAATGATTAATGATTTCCTATCACCAGCCCCCAGCTTAAGTGACCTCAAATTCTCCTTGTTTGCTGACGATTGCGCAATCTGGCGCTCCTCTCGAGTTGAGAGGCTATCTGCACAAAGGGTGCAAACCGGCCTAAAAGCCGCGGAATAGTGGGCAATACAATGGGGATTTAGGTTTTCAGTTGAGAAGACAGAAGGAGTAGTCTTCACTAAGAAACGTAACATTAGAAATCCAGTATTAATATTAAATGATACTCCTATTAAATTTCAGACTTCAGTAAAATTTCTTGGTATTCATTTTGACCGGAAATTAACGTGGAAAAACCACATTAACGAACTTGAAAGTAAATGTCTTAAAGTCACAAACATCCTGAAAGTTTTATCAGGTACTACATGGGGAGCCGATAGGAAATCTTTATTAATGGTGTATAAGACCCTGATCAGATCAAAACTTGATTATGGATGCCAGTTGTATGCTTCGGCATGCGACACCACACTCGCAAAGCTAACCAGAATACAGAACCGATGCA
>NW_024719424.1:27500-29697 GCF_018991925.1 Homarus americanus
TGTCGCGAGGGTACCAGCGGCCATGGCGCCGGTACTCCCACCCCTGACTCCGTTCCTTCTTATTCTTAAGACAGAGAGAGAGAGAGAGAGAGGTTTGAGGGGCTTGTCGCGGGGGTACCAGCGGCCATGGCGCCGGTACTCCCACCCCTAACTCCGTTCCTTCTTATTCTTCTGCTTCTTAAGACAGAGAGAGAGAGATAAAGGAAGGTTTGAGAGGCTTGTCTCGGGGGTACCAGCGGCCATGGCGCCGGCACTCCCACCCCTGACTCCGTTCCTTCTTATTCTTCTTCTTCATCTTCTTCTGACAGAGAGAGGAAGGTTTGAGGGGCTTGTCGCGGGGGTACCAGTGGCCATGGTGCCGGCACTCCCACCCCTGACTCCGTTCCTTCTCATTCTCAACGAGCAGCTTAGGTGCTCGGCCCTCTCAGCAACATCAATAGTGGTAAATAGCCAATAGGAAAAGTGTTCCAGCAGAACATCTCTCGCAGTCATATACACAGTTTTAATGCATATACGCTCGTGTTCCGCCCATACTCGGCCGCACCTCTGCCGCTTAAACTTTGACCTCTTTCCCCGTTCCCGCATGCCACAGCAGTGGCACTTGTTTATCAGGAGAAAGAGAGCGAGAGTCGCAGTATTAATTGGCGTGAGCGGCCTTTCCGGCTGCAGAACTAGTGCTCTATCCCGGCGAGCGCCGTTATGAGGCGCAACACCGTCTTTAACGCGTTTAGAGAGAACTCCCCCTGCCTCCCTCCCAGGCCTGTCATGAGATAGACGTGGACTCGTGGCGAACTCTCAAAGAGAACGCACTCATCAATTTAGGTTCCACTGCAATGCATGCCAAGCACTCTTTTCGAGGTGATAGACGAAATTCCGGCGGGGCTTACTTAAAAGATATCCGACCCGGTTTCGTTTCCTCATCGTGGGATGGAGTGCTTCTTCTCCAAGAGAGAAGGAGGAGGACGTGTGCCTCTTAGAACATGTGCAGCATCAGCCATGAGCGGCCGACGGCCATTCGTGTCTCTGTGGACAGCAGGCAAAAGAGCGCCTCCAGTTATTTGCGAGGGCGACAACTGTCGTCGGGACGGGACACACACACATGTGTGTGTGCCCGGCTTTGTTGTGGTTGAATGTGGGTGCGCCAAGTCCATGGACTTGCTAGTGATAGGCTTGTTTTTAAGGGCACGCCTCGCGCAAGGCGCGCGCGATTAAACCCCAAGGCGGAAGCTCGGTTCGGGTTACCCTCGTGTCGGGGAGACAGTCAGCAGGCACCGAACTCGCAGCAACGGATGGATGTATATTTCCGACCCTCGTAGAGGAGTGGCGGCGACAAGCTCTTATGGCTGCCGCCGCCGCAATATGCGTTCAACTTGTCGATGTATCTGGTATTCTTGCGATTCACATACCGACACGCGGTTGCTGCGGTCTTCATCGACCTGGCGAGTGATCCCCGTTAAGTTGTGTATTTGCCATTTGATTCTTTTTGCGACTAACATCACAGGAATTAGGAGTCTCAATGAAAGGGTTTACGAACGTAGCCCAAGTTTGTGGTTTGGGTTGGCGGACGGCTTGTTGATGTTTTGACACTTGAATTTCACTCTTTTTGGGTCAAGAAGCATTAAGCGTTAGTAAGAAACGGGCAGCCGTCCAAAGCCCCGTCCGTCCTCCTCCGGTCTTCGCGCTCTCGCCCGAGTGTGGTCCACCCACAGCGTGGTACCTATTTTTGGTGCGGGGGCCGGGATTGTCCTCTTTCGCTGCTGGAGTTGCCAGAGCAGAGCCCGAGACCGCCCAAATCAGGAGAGTAGTAGTTTTAAGAGCGCCCCGTTCTCTTTCTCTCTGTTAATGATCCTTCCGCAGATTCACCTACGGAAACCTTGTTACGACTTTTACTTCCTCTAAATCATCAAGTTTGGACATCTTTCCGTCAGCTCGAGGCGACGACCCCAGAAAACCCTCGCGGGCAATGGGGCCGACAATCCAAGAGCGCCAGTCCGAAGGCCTCACTAAATCATTCAATTGGTAGTAGCGACGGGCGGTGTGTACAAATGGCAGGGACGTAGTCAGCGCAAGCTGATGACTTGCACTTACTGGGAATTCCTCGTTCATGGGAAACAATTGCAAGCCCCAATCCCTATCAAGAAAGGCTTTGAACGGTTTACCCGCTCCTCTCGGAGGGGGAAAACTCGTTGATCCCTTC
>NW_024719425.1:0-15946 GCF_018991925.1 Homarus americanus
CGAGAATCGCCACACACCGAGTGGGAGACTGTCGAAGTCAATTGATGGTCGATTTAGTACTTAAGAACAATATTATACGAAATAATCCGAGAATCGCCACACACCCAGTGGGAGACTCTCAAACTCAATTGAGGGTCAATTTACTACTTTATAACAATAATATACAAAATAATCCGAGAATCGCCACACACCCAGTGGGAGACTGCCAAAGTCAATTGAGGGTCGATTTAGTAATTTATAACAATATTTTACCAAATAATCCGAGAATCGCCACACACCGAGTGGGAGACTGTCAAAGTCATTTTTGGGTCGATTTAGTACTTTATAACAATATTATACGAAATAATCCGAGAATCGCCACACACCCAGTGGGAGACTGTCAAAGTCAATTGAGGGTCGATTTAGTACTTTATAACAATATTTTACCAATAATCCGAGAATCGCCACACACCGAGTGGGAGACTCTCCAAGTCAATTGAGGGTCGATTTAGTACTTTATAACAATATTATACGAAATATTCCGAGAATCGCCACACACCCAGTGGGAGACTTTCAAAGTCAATTGAGGGTCGATTTAGTACTTTATAACAATATTTTATCAAATAATCCGAGAATCGCCACATACTGAGTGGGAGACTGTCAAAGTCAATTGAGGGTCGATTTAGTACTTAAGAACAATATTATACGAAATAATTCGAGAATCGCCACACAACGACTGTGAGACTTTCAAAGTCAATTGAGGGTCGGTTTAGTACTTTATAACAATATTATACGAAGTAATCCGAGAATCGCCACACACCGCTTGGGAGACTGTCAAAGTCAATTGAGGGTCGATTTAGTACTTTATAACAATATTATACGAAATAGTCCGAGAATCGCCACACACCCAGTGGGAGATTAGCAAAGTCAATTAAGGGTCGGTTTAGTACTTTATAACAATATTATACGAAATATTCCGAGAATCGCACACACCGAGTGGGGAGACTGTCAAGTCAATTGGTCAGTTTAGTGCTATAACAATATTATGAAGTAATCCGAGAATCATACACACCGCTTGAGGAGACTGTCAAAAGTCAATTGAGGGGTCGATTTGAGTACTTTATAACAATATTATACGAAATAATTCGAGAATCACTTACCCCACCAGGTAGGAGACTTCTCCAAAAAGTCAATTGAGGGTCGATTTAGTACTATATAACAATATTATACGAAATAGTCCGAGAATCGCCACACACCCTGTGGGAGACTGTGAAAGTCAATTGAGGGTCGATTTAGTACTTTATAACAATATTATACGAAATAGTCCGAGAATCGCCACACACCGAGTGGGAGACTGTCAAAGTCAATTGAGGGTCGATTTAGTACTATATAACAATATTATACGAAATAGTCCGAGAATCGCCACACACCGAGTGGGAGACTAGCAAAGTCAATTAAGGGTCGGTTTAGTACAATATAACAATATTATACGAAATATTCCGAGAATCGCCACACACCCAGTGGGAGACTGTCAAAGTCAATTGAGGGTCGGTTTAGTACTTTATAACAATATTATACCAAATAATCCGAGAATCGCCACACAGCCAGTGGGAGACTGTCAAAGTCAATTGAGGGTCGATTTAATAGTTTATAACAATATTTTACCAAGTAATCCGAGAATCGCCACATAGCGAATGGGAGACTGTCAAAGTCAATTGAGGGTCGATTTAGTACTTTAACAATATACGGAAATAATCGAGAATCATACACACCAGGTAGGGGCTCTCGAATAATTGAGGGTCGATTTAGTACTTAAGAACAATATTATACAAAATAATCCGAGAATCACCACACACCCTGTGGGAGACTGTCAAAGTCAATTGAGGGTCGGTTTAGTACTTTATAACAATATTATACCAAATAATCCGAGAATCGCCACACAGCCATTGGGAGACTGTCAAAGTCAATTGAGGGTCGATTTAGTACTTTATAACAATATTTTACCAAATAATCCGAGAATCGCCACACACAGAGTGGGAGACTGTCATAGTCAATTGAGTGTCGATTTAGTACTTTAAAACAATATTATACGAAATAATCCGAGAATCGCCACACACCCAGTGGGAGACTCTCAAAGTCAATTGAGGGTCGATTTAGTACTTTATAACAATAATATACGAAATAATCCGAGAATCGCCACACACCCTGTGGGAGACTGTCAAAGTCAATTGAGGGTCGATTTAGTACTTTATAACAATATTATACGAAATAATCCGAGAATCGCCACACACCCAGTGGGAGACTGTCAAAGACAATTGAGGGTCGATTTAGTACTTAAGAACAATATTATACGAAATAATTCGAGAATCGCCACACACCGAGTGGGAGACTGTCAACGTCAATTGAGGGTCGATTTAGTACTTTATAACAATATTAATCGAAATAATCCAAGAATCGCCACACACCCAGTGGGAGACTGCCAAAGTCAATTGAGGGTCGATTTAGTAATTTATAACAATATTTTACCAAATAATCCGAGAATCGCCACACAACGAGTGGGAGACTGTCAAAGTCAATTGAGGGTCGATTTAGTACTTAAGAACAATATTATACGAAATAATCAGAGAATCGCCACACACCCAGTGGCAGACTCTCAAAGTCAATTGAGGGTCGATTTAGTAATTAAGAACAATATTATACGAAATAATCCGAGAATCGCCACACGCCGAGTGGGAGACTGTCGAAGTCAATTGAGGGCCGATTTAGTACTTAAGAACAATATTATACAAAATAATCCGAGAATCGCCACACACCCTGTGGGAGACTGTCAAAGTCAATTGAGGGTCGATTTAGTACTTAAAAACAATATTATACGAAATAATCAGAGAATCGCCACACCTTGAGTGGGAGACTGTCAAAGTCAATTGAGGGTCGATTTAGTCATTTATAACAATATTATACGAAATAGTCCGAGAATCGCCACACACCCAGTGGGAGACTGGCAAAGTCAATTAAGGGTCGGTTTAGTACTTTATAACAATATTATACGAAATAATCCGAGAATAGCCACACACCCAGTGGGAGACTGTCAAAGTCAGTTGAGGGTCGGTTTAGTACTTTATAACCATATTATACGAAATAATCCGAGAAACGCCACACACCCAGTGGGAGACTTTCAAAGTCAAATGAGGGTCGATTTAGTCCTTAAGAACAACATTATACGAAATAATACGAGAATCGCCACACACCCAGTGGGAGACTTTCAAAGTCAAATGAGGGTCGATTTAGTACTTTATAACAATATTTTACCAAGTGATCCGAGAATCGCCACACACCGAGTGGGAGACTCTCAAAGTCAATTGAGGGTCGATTTAGTCCTTAAGAACAACATTATACGAAATAATACGAGAATCGCCACACAACGAGTGGGAGACTCTCAAAGTCAATTGAGGGTCGATTTAGTCCTTAAGAACAACATTATACGAAATAATTCGAGAATCGCCACACACCGAGTGGGAGACTCTCAAAGTCAATTGAGGGTCGATTTAGTACTTAAGAACAATATTTTACCAAATAATCCGAGAATCGCCACACACTGAGTGGGAGACTCTCAAAGTCAATTGTGGGTCGATTTAGTACTTTATAACAATATTATACGAAGTAATCCGAGAATCGCCACACACCGCGTGGGAGACTGTCGAAGTCAATTGAGGGTCGATTTAGTACTTAAGAACAATATTATACAAAATAATCCGAGAATCGCCACACACCCAGTGGGAGACTGTCAAAGTCAATTGAGGGTCGATTTAGTACTTTATAACAATATTTTACAAAATAATCCGAGAATCGCCACACACCGAGTGGGAGACTGTCAAAGTCAATTGAGGGTCGATTTAGTACTTAAGAACAATATTATACGAAATAATTCGAGGAATCATATACAACGACTGGGGAGACTTTTCAAGAATCAATTGAGGAATCGGTTTAGTACTTTATAACAATATTATGCAGTAATCCAAGCGCACACCGCGTGAGGACTGTCAAAGTCAATTAGAAGATGGAATTTGAGCCTTAGAACAATATTATACAAATATCGAAGTCGCCACACACCCTGTGGGAGACTTTCAAGTCAATTGGTCGATTTAGTACTTTACTAACAATATTATGCAGAAATAATCCGAGAATCGCCACACAACGAGTGGGAGACTGTCAAAGTCAATTGAGGGTCGATTTAGTAGTTAAGAACAATATTATACGAAATAATTCGAGAATCGCCACACAACGACTGGGAGACTGTCAAAGTCAATTGAGGGTCGGTTTAGTACTTTAAAACAATATTATACAAAATAATCCGAGAATCGCCACACACCCAGTGGGAGACTGTCAAAGTCAATTGAGGGTCAATTTAGTACTTTACAACAATATATACGAAATAATCCGAGAATCGCCACACACCCTGTGGGAGACTGTCAAAGTCAATTGAGGGTCGATTTAGTACTTTATAACAATATTATACGAAATAATCCGAGAATCGCCACACAGCCAGTGGGCGACTGTCAAAGTCAATTGAGGGTCGATTTAGTACTTTATAACAATATTTTACCAAATAATCCGAGAATCGCCACACACCGAGTGGGAGACTGTCAAAGTCAATTGAGGGTCGATTTAGTACTTAAGAACAATATTATACGAAATAATCAGAGAATCGCCACACCTTGAGTGGGAGACTGTCAAAGTCAATTGAGGGTCGATTTAGTAATTTATAACAATATTATACGAAATAGTCCGAGAATCGCCACACACCCAGTGGGAGACTGGCAAAGTCAATTAAGGGTCGGTTTAGTACTTTATAACAATATTATACGAAATAATCCGAGAATCGCCACACAATGAGTGGGAGACTGTCATAGTCAATTGAGGGTCGATTTAGTCCTTAAGAACAACATTATACGAAATAATACGAGAATCGCCACACAACGACTGGGAGACTTTCAAAGTCAAATGAGGGTCGATTTAGTACTTTATAACAATATTTTACCAAGTGATCCGAGAATCGCCACACACCGAGTGGGAGACTCTCAAAGTCAATTGGGGGTCGATTTAGTACTTAAGAACAATATTTTACCAAATAATCCGAGAATCGCCACACACCGAGTGGGAGACTCTCAAAGTCAATTGAGGGTCGATTTAGTACTTTATAACAATATTATACGAAGTAATCCGAGAATCGCCACACACCGCGTGGGAGACTGTCGAAGTCAATTGAGGGTCGATTTAGTACTTAGGAACAATATTATACAAAATAATCCGAGAATCGCCACACACCCAGTGGGAGACTGTCAAACTCAATTGAGGGTCAATTTAGTACTTTATAACAATATTATACGAAATAATCCGAGAATCGCCACACACCCAGTGGGACACTGTCAAAGTCAATTGAGGGTCGATTTAGTACTTAAGAACAATATTATACGAAATAATTCGAGAATCGCCACACAACGAGTGGGAGACTGTCAAAGTCAATTGAGGGTCGATTTAGTACTTTATAACAATATTATACCAAATAATCCGAGAATCGCCACACACCGAGTGGGAGACTGTCAAAGTCAATTGAGGGTCGATTTAGTACCTAAGAACAATATTATACGAAATAATCAGAGAATCGCCACACACCCAGTGGGAGACTGTCAAACTCAATTGAGAATCGATTTAGTACTTAAGAACAATATTATACGAAATAATTCGAGAATCGCCACACAACGGCTGGGAGACTTTCAAAGTCAATTGAGGGTCGGTTTAGCACTTTATAACAATATTATACAAAGTAAACCGAGAATCGCCACACAACGAGTGGGAGACTCTCAAAGTCAATTGAGGGTCGGTTTAGTACTTTATAACAATATTATACGAAGTAAACCGAGAATCGCCACACAACGAGTGGGAGACTCTCAAAGTCAATTGAGGGTCGATTTAGTATTTAAGAACAATATTATAAGAAATAATCCGAGAATCGCCACACACCCTGTGGGAGACTGTCAAAGTCAATTGAGGGTCGATTTAGTACTTTATAACAATATTTTACCAAATAATCCGAGAATCGCCACACACCGAGTGGGAGACGGTCAAAGTCAATTGAGGGTCAATTTAGTACTTTATAACAATATTATACAAAATAATCCGAGAATCGCCACACACCCAGTGGGAGACTGGCAAAGTCAATTGAGGGTCAATTTAGTACTTTACAACAATATATACGAAATAATCCGAGAATCGCCACACACCCTGTGGGAGACTTTCAAAGTCAATTGAGGGTCGATTTAGTACTTTATAACAATAATATACGAAATAGTCCGAGAATCGCCACACACCCAGTGGGAGACTGGCAAAGTCAATTAAGGGTCGGTTTAGTACTTTATAACAATATTATACGAAATAATCCGAGAATCGCCACACAACCAGTGGGACACTGTCAAAGTCAATTGAGGGTCGATTTAGTACTTAAGAACAATATTATACAAAATAATCCGAGAATCGCCACACACCCTGTGGGAGACTGTGAAAGTCAATTGAGGGTCGATTTAGTACTTTATAACAATATTATACGAAATAATCCGAGAATCGCCACACACCCAGTGGGAGACTGTCAAAGTCAATTGAGGGTCGATTTAGTACTTAAGAACAATATTATACGAAATAATTCGAGAATCGCAACACACCGAGTGGGAGACTGTCAACGTCAATTGAGGGTCGATTTAGTACTTTATAACAATATTAATCGAAATAATCCGAGAATCGCCACACACCCAGTGGGAGACTGCAAAAGTCAATTGAGGGTCGATTTAGTAATTTATAACAATATTTTACCAAATAATCCGAGAATCGCCACACAACGAGTGGGAGACTGTCAAAGTCAATTGAGGGTCGATTTAGTACTTAAGAACAATATTATACGAAATAATCAGAGAATCGCCACACACCCAGTGGCAGACTCTCAAAGTCAATTGAGGGTCGATTTAGTAATTTATAACAATATTATACGAAATAGTCCGAGAATCGCCACACACCCAGTGGGAGACTGGCAAAGTCAATTAAGGGTCGGTTTAGTACTTTATAACAATATTTTACCAAATAATCCGAGAATCGCCACACACTGAGTGGGAGACTGTCAAAGTCAATTGAGGGTCGATTTAGTCCTTAAGAACAACATTATACGAAATAATACGAGAATCGCCACACAACGACTGGGAGACTTTCAAAGTCAAATGAGGGTCGATTTAGTACTTTATAACAATATTTTACCAAGTGATCCGAGAATCGCCACACACCGAGTAGGAGACTCTCAAAGTCAATTGAGGGTCGATTTAGTACTTAAGAACAATATTTTACCAAATAATCCGAGAATCGCCACACACCGAGTGGGAGACTCTCAAAGTCAATTGAGGGTCGATTTAGTACTTTATAACAATATTATACGAAGTAATCCGAGAAACGCCACACACCGCGTGGGAGACTGTCGAAGTCAATTGAGGGTCGATTTAGTACTTAAGAACAATATTATACAAAATAATCCGAGAATCGCCACACACCCAGTGGGAGACTGTCAAAGTCAATTGAGGGTCGATTTAGTACTTTATAATAATATTTTACAAAATAATCCGAGAATCGCCACACACCGAGTGGGAGACTGTCAAAGTCAATTGAGGGTCGATTTAGTACTTAAGAACAATATTATACGAAATAATTCGAGAATCGCCACACAACGACTGGGAGACTTTCAAAGTCAATTGAGGGTCGGTTTAGTACTTTATAACAATATTATACGAAGTAATCCAAGAAGCGCCACACACCGCGTGGGAGACTGTCAAAGTCAATTGAGGGTCGATTTAGTACTTAAGAACAATATTATACAAAATAATCCGAGAATCGCCACACACCCTGTGGGAGACTTTCAAAGTCAATTGAGGGTCGATTTAGTACTTTATAACAATATTATACGAAATAATCCGAGAATCGCCACACACCCAGTGGGAGACTGTCAAAGTCAATTGAGAATCGATTTAGTACTTAAGAACAATATTATACGAAATAATTCGAGAATCGCCACACAACGACTGGGAGACTTTCAAAGTCAATTGAGGGTCGGTTTAGTACTTTATAACAATATTATACGAAGTAAACCGAGAATCGCCACACAACGAGTGGGAGACTCTCAAAGTCAATTGAGGGTCGGTTTAGTACTATATAACAATATTATACGAAGTAAACCGAGAATCGCCACACAACGAGTGGGAGTCTCTCAAAGTCAATTGAGGGTCGATTTAGTATTTAAGAACAATATTATACAAAATAATCCGAGAATCGCCACACACCCTGTGGGAGACTGTCAAAGTCAATTGAGGGTCGATTTAGTACTTTATAACAATATTATACGAAATAATCCGAGAATCGCCACACAGCCAGTGGGAGACTGTCAAAGTCAATTGAGAATCGATTTAGTACTTAAGAACAATATTATACGAAATAATTTGAGAATCGCCACACAACGACTGGGAGACTTTCAAAGTCAATTGAGGGTCGGTTTAGTACTTTATAACAATATTATACGAAGTAAACCGAGAATCGCCACACAACGCGTGGGAGACTCTCAAAGTCAATTGAGGGTCGATTTAGTATTTAAGAACAATATTATTCAAAATAATCCGAGAATCGCCACACACCCTGTGGGAGACTGTCAAAGTCCATTGAGGGTCGATTTAGTACTTTATAACAATATTATACGAAATAATCCGAGAATCGCCACACACCCAGTGGGACAATATCAAAGTCAATTGAGGGTCGATTTAGTACTTTATAACAATATTTTACCAAATAATCCGAGAATCGCCACACACCGAGTGGGAGACTGTCAAAGTCAATTGAGGGTCAATTTAGTACTTTATAACAATATTTTACAAAATAATCCGAGAATCGCCACACACCCACTGGGAGACTGTCAAAGTCAATTGAGGGTCAATATAGTACTTTACAACAATATATACGAAATAATCCGAGAATCGCCACACACCCTGTGGGAGACTGTCAAAGTCAATTGAGGGTCGATTTAGTACTTTAAAACAATATTTTACCAAGTAATCCGAGAATCGCCACATAGCGAATGGGAGACTGTCAAAGTCAATTGAGGGTCGATTTAGTAATTTATAACAATATTATACGAAATAATCCGAGAATCGCCACACACCGAGTGGGAGACTCTCAAAGTCAATTGAGGGTCGATTTAGTAATTAAGAACAATATTATACGAAATAATCCGAGAATCGCCACACACCGAGTGGGAAACTGTCGAAGTCAATTGAGGGTCGATTTAGTACTTAAGAACAATATTATACAAAATAATCCGAGAATCGCCACACACCCTGTGGGAGACTGTCAAAGTCAATTGAGGGTCGATTTAGTACTTTATAACAATAATATACGAAATAATCCGGGAATCGCCACACACTGAGTGGGAGACTGTCAAAGTCAATTGAGGGTCGATTTAGTACTTTATAACAATAATATACGAAATAATCCGAGAATCGCCACACACCCTGTGGGAGACTGTGAAAGTCAATTGAGGGTCGATTAAGCACTTTATAACAATATTATACGAAATAATCCGAGAATCGCCACACACCCAGTGGGAGACTGTCAAAGTCAATTGAGGGTCGATTTAGCACTTTATAACAATATTTTACAAAGTAATCCGAGAATCGCCACACACCGAGTGGGAGACTGTCAAAGTCAATTGAGGGTCGATTTAGTACTTAAGAACAATATTATACGAAATAATTCGAGAATCGCCACACAACGACTGGGAGACATTCAAAGTCAATTGAGGGTCGGTTTAGTACTTTATAACAATATTATACGAAGTAATCCAAGAAGCCACACACCGCGGTGGAGACTGTCAAAGTCAATTGAGGGTCGATTAGTACTTAAGAACAATATTATACTAAAAATAAATCCGGAGAATCGCCACACACCCCTGTAGAGACTTTTCGAAAGCCACTGAGGGTCGATTTGGTACTTTTGAAGATATACGAAATAACTGGAGAATCGCCGCCATTGCACCCCAGGACTGTCAAAGTCAATTGAGAATCGATTTAGTACTTAAGAACAATATTATACGAAATAATTCGAGAATCGCCACACAACGACTGGGAGACTTTCAAAGACAATTGAGGGTCGGTTTAGTACTTTATAACAATATTATATTAAGTAAACCGAGAATTGCCACACAACGAGTGGGAGACTCTCAAAGTCAATTGAGGGTCGGTTTAGTACTTTATAACAATATTATACGAAGTAAACCGAGAATCGCCACACAACGAGTGGGAGACTCTCAAAGTCAATTGAGGGTCGATTTAGTATTTAAGAACAATTTTATACAAAATAATCCGAGAATCGCCACACACCCTGTGGGAGACTGTCAAAGTCAATTGAGGGTCGATTTAGTACTTTATAACAATATTATACGAAATAATCCGAGAATCGCCACACACCCAGTGGGAGACTCTCAAAGTCAATTGAGAATCGATTCAGTACTTAAGAACAATATTATACGAAATAATTCGAGAATCGCCACACAACGACTGGGAGACTTTCAAAGTCAATTGAGGGGTCGGTTTAGTACTTTATAACAATATTATACGAAGTAAACCGAGAATCGCCACACAACGAGTGGGAGACTCTCAAAGTCAATTGAGGTTCGATTTAGTACTATGCGTCATCCGGAGAATCGCCAATAATACCCTGTGGGAGACTTCGTCAAACCATTGAGATGATTTAGCACTTTATAACAATATTATACGAAATAACCAAGAATCGCCACACACCCAGTGACACCGTCAAAGTCAATTGAGGGTCGATTTAGTAGTTTATAAATAAATATTTTACCAAGTAATCCGGAGAATCGCCACAGCGAATGGATCGTCAATTGAGGTCGATTGAAATATTATACGAAATAACTTGAGGAATCGCTATTAATAATTTAGCGGGAGAATTTCAGCCACTGAGGGTCGATTTAGTACTTTATAACAATATTTTACCAAATAATCCGAGAATCGCCACACAACGACTGGGAGACTTTCAAAGTCAATTGAGGGTCGGTTTAGTACTTTATAACAATATTATACGAAGTAATCCGAGAATCGCCACACACCGCGTGGGAGACTGTCGAAGTCAATTGAGGGTCGATTTAGTACTTAAGAACAATATTATACAAAATAATCCGAGAATCGCCACACACCCTGTGGGAGACTGTCAAAGTCAATTGAGGGTCGATTTAGTACTTTATATCAATAATATACGAAATAATCCGGGAATCGCCACACACTGAGTGGGAGACTGTCAAAGTCAATTGAGGGTCGATTTAGTACTTTATAATAATAATATACGAAATAATCCGAGAATCGCCAAACACCCTGTGGGAGACTGTGAAAGTCAATTGAGGGTCGATTAAGTACTTTATAACAATATTATACAAAATAATCCGAGAATCGCCACACACCCAGTGGGAGACTGTCAAAGTCAATTGAGGGTCGATTTAGTACTTTATAACAATATTATACGAAGTAATCGGAGAATCGCCACACAACGTGTGGGAGACTGTCGAAGTCAATTGAGGGCCATCGAAAATGAACAATATTACGAAATACCCGGAGAATCACATACTGATCGGGGAGATTCTTTCAAAGTCAATTGAGGGTCGATTTAGCACTTTATAACAATATTATACAAAATAATCCGAGAATCGCCACACACTGAGTGGGAGCCTGTCAAAGTCAATTGAGGATCGATTTAGTTTTTTTTAACAATATTATACAAAATAATCCGAGAATCGCCACACACCCAGTGGGAGACTGTCAAAGTCAATTGAGGGTCGATTTAGTACTTTATAACAATATTATACGAAGTAATCCGAGAATCGCCACACACCGCGTGGGAGACTGTCGAAGTCAATTGAGGGTCGATTTAGTACTTAAGAACAATATTATACGAAATAATTCGAGAATCGCCACACAACGACTGGGAGACTTTCAAAGTCAATTGAGGGTCGGTTTAGTACTTTATAACAATATTATTCGAAGTAATCCGAGAATCGCCACACACCGAGTGGGAGACTCTCAAAGTCATTTGAGGGTCGATTTAGTACTTTATAACAATATTATACGAAATAATCCGTGAATCGCAACACACTGAGTGGGAGACTGTCAAAGTCAATTGAGGGTCGATTTACAACTTTGTAACAATATTATACGAAATAATCCGAGAATCGCCACACACCCTGTGGGAGACTGTCAAAGTCAATTGAGGGTCGATTTAGTACTTTATAACAATATTATACGAAATAATCCGAGAATCGCCACACACCCAGTGGGAGACTGTCAAAGTCAATTGAGAATCGATTTAGTACTTAAGAACAATATTATACGAAATAATTTGAGAATCGCCACACAACGACTAGGAGACTTTCAAAGTCAATTGAGGGTCGGTTTAGTACTTTATAACAATATTATACGAAGTAAACCGAGAATCGCCACACAACGAGTGGGAGACTCTCAAAGTCAATTGAGGGTCGATTTAGTATTTAAGAACAATATTATACAAAATAATCCGAGAATCGCCACACACCCTGTGGGAGACTGTCAAAGTCCATTGAGGGTCGATTTAGTACTTTATAACAATATTATACGAAATAATCCGAGAATCGCCACACACCCAGTGGGACACTGTCAAAGTCAATTGAGGGTCGATTTAGTACTTTATAACAATATTTTACCAAATAATCCGAGACTCGCCACACACCGAGAAGGAGACTGTCAAAGTCAATTGAGGGTCAATTTAGTACTTTATAACAATATTATACAAAATAATCCGAGAATCGCCACACACCCACTGGGAGACTGTCAAAGTCAATTGAGGGTCGATTTAGTACTTTATAACAATATTATACGAAATAATCCGAGAATCGCCACACAGCCAGTGGGAGACTGTCAAAGTCAATTGAGGGTCGATTTTGTACTTTATAACAATATTTTACCAAATAATCCGAGAATCGCCACACACCGAGTGGGAGACTGTCAAAGTCAATTGAGGGTCGATTTAGTACTTAAGAACAATATTATACGAAATAATCAGAGAATCGCCACACCTTGAGTGGGAGACTGTCAAAGTCAATTGAGGGTCGATTTAGTAATTTATAACAATATTATACGAAATAGTCCGAGAATCGCCACACACCCAGTGGGAGACTGGCAAAGTCAATTAAGGGTCGGTTTAGTACTTTATAACAATATAATACGAAATAATCCGAGAATCGCCACACACTGAGTGGGAAGACTGTCAAAGTCAATTGAGGGTCGATTTAGTCCTTAAGAACAACATTATACGAAATAATACGAGAATCGCCACACAACGACTGGGAGACTTTCAAAGTCAAATGAGGGCCGATTTAGTACTTTATAACAATATTTTACCAAGTGATCCGAGAATCGCCACACACCGAGTGGGAGACTCTCAAAGTCAATTGAGGGTCGATTTCGTACTTAAGAACAATATTTTACCAAATAATCCGAGAATCGCCACACACCGAGTGGGAGACTCTCAAAGTCAATTGAGGGTCGATTTAGTACTTTATAACAATATTATACGAAGTAATCCGAGAATCGCCACACACCGCGTGGGAGACTGTCGAAGTCAATTGAGGGTCGATTTAGTACTTAAGAACAATATTATACAAAATAATCCGAGAATCGCCACACACCCAGTGGGAGACTGTCAAAGTCAATTGAGGGTCGATTTAGTACTTTATAACAATATTTTACAAAATAATCCGAGAATCGCCACACAACGAGTGGGAGACTGTCAAAGTCAATTGAGGGTCGATTTAGTACTTAAGAACAATATTATACGAAATAATTCGAGAATCGCCACACAACGACTGGGAGACTTTCAAAGTCAATTGAGGGTCGGTTTAGTACTTTATAACAATATTATACGAAGTAATCCAAGAATCGCCACACACCGCGTGGGAGACTGTCAAATTCAATTGAGGGTCGATTTAGTACTTAAGAACAATATTATACAAAATAATCCGAGAATCGCCACACAACGAGTGGGAGACTGTCAAAGTCAATTGAGGGTCGATTTAGTACTTTATAACAATATTATACCAAATAATCCGAGAATCGCCACACACCCAGTGGGACACTGTCAAAGTCAATTGAGGGTCGATTTAGTACTTTATAACAATATTTTACCAAATAATCCGAGACTCGCCACACACCGAGTGGGAGACTGTCAAAGTCAATTGAGGGTCAATTTAGTACTTTATAACAATATTATACAAAATAATCCGAGAATCGCCACACACCCACTGGGAGACTGTCAAAGTCAATTGAGGGTCAATTTAGTACTTTACAACAATATATACGAAATAATCCGAGAATCGCCACACACCCTGTGGGAGACTGTCAAAGTCAATTGAGGGTCGATTTAGTACTTTATAACAATATTATACGAAATAATCCGAGAATCGCCACACAGCCAGTGGGAGACTCTCAAAGTCAATTGAGGGTCGATTTTGTACTTTATAACAATATTATACGAAGTAATCCGAGAATCGCCACACACCGCGTGGGAGACTGTCGAAGTCAATTGAGGGTCGATTTAGTACTTAAGAACAATATTATACAAAATAATCCGAGAATCGCCACACACCCTGTGGGAGACTGTCATAGTCAATTGAGTGTCGATTTAGTACTTTAAAACAATATTATACGAAATAATCCGAGAATCGCCACACACCCAGTGGGAGACTGTCAAACTCAATTGAGGGTCAATTTAGTACTTTATAACAATATTATACGAAATAATCCGAGAATCGCCACACACCCAGTGGGAGACTGCCAAAGTCAATTGAGGGTCGATTTAGTAATTTATAAAAATAATTTACCAAATAATCCGAGAATCGCCACACACCGAGTGGGAGACTGTCAAAGTCATTTTTGGGTCGATTTAGTACTTTATAACAATATTATACGAAATAATCCGGAAATCGCAACACCCAGTGGGAGACTGTCAAAGTCAATTGAGGGTCAATTTAGTACTTTATAACAATATTATACGAAATAATCCGAGAATCGCCACATAATCAGTGGGAGACTGTCAAAGTCAATTGAGGGTCGATTTAGTACTTTATAACAATATTTTACCAAGTAATCCGAGAATCGCGACATAGCGAGTGGGAGACTGTCAAAGTCAATTGAGGGTCGATTTAGTACTTTATAACAATATTATACCAAATAATCCGAGAATCGCCACACACCTAGTGGGAGACTGTCAAAGTCAATTGAGGGTCGATTTAGTAGTTTATAACAATATTTTACCAAGTAATCCGAGAATCGCGACATAGCGAGTGGGAGACTGTCAAAGTCAATTGAGGGTCGATTTAGTACTTTATAACAATATTATACGAAGTAATCCGAGAATCGCCACACACCCTGTGGGAGACTGTCAAAGTCAATTGAGGGTCGATTTAGTACTTTATAACAATAATATACGAAATAATCCGGGAATCGCCACACACTGAGTGGGAGACTCTCAAAGTCAATTGAGGGTCGATTTAGTACTTTATAACAATAATATACGAAATAATCCGAGAATCGCCACACACCCTGTGGGAGACTGTGAAAGTCAATTGAGGGTCGATTTAGTACTTTATAACAATATTATACGAAATAATCCAAGAATCACCACACACCCAGTGGGAGACTGTCAAAGTCAATTGAGGGTCGATTTAGTACTTTATAACAATATTTTACCAAATAATCCGAGAATCGCCACACACCGAGTAGGAGACTGTCAAAGTCAATTGAGGGTCGATTTAGTCCTTAAGAACAATATTATACAAAATAATCCGAGAATC
>NW_024719426.1:0-13442 GCF_018991925.1 Homarus americanus
CCAGGAGTGTCAGAGAAGTACCTGGGAGGTCAGTGGTGTACCTGGGAGTTCAGAGGTGTACCTGGGAGTATCGGAGGTGTACCTGGGAGTGTCAGAGGTGTACCTGGGAGTCTCAGAGGGTACCTGGGTGTCAGAGGTGTACCTGGAAGTGTCTGAGGTGGCACCTGGGAGTGTGTGTGGTGACCTGGGAGTGTCTGGAGGTGTACCTGGGAGTGTCAGAGGTGGATACCTGGGAGTGTCATGGGTACCTGGGAGGTCAGAGGTGTACCTGGGAGTGTCAGAAGCTACCTGGGAGTGTCAGAGGTGTACCAGGAGTGTCAGAGGTGTACTTAGAGGCCTGAGGTGCCTAGGAGTGCCAGAGGTGTAAGTGGGAGTGTCTGAGGTGTACCTGGGAGTGTCGTGGTACCTGGGAGTGTGAGAGGTGTACCTGGGAGTGTCGAAGGTGTACCTGTGAGTGCTCAAGGTGTACCTGGGAATGTTAGAGGTGTGCTTGAGAGTCAGAGGTGCACCTGGGAGTGTCTGACGTGTACCTGGGAGTGTCTGAGGTACTGGGAGTGTGTGAGGTGTACCTGGGAGTGTCTGGAGGTGTACCTGGCAGTGTCAAGGTACCTCGGAGTGTCAGAGGGTGTACCTGGGAGTGGCAGAGGTGTACCTGGAATGCCAGAGGTGTACCTGTGAGCAAGAGGTGTACCTGGGAATGTTTGGTGTGTACCAGGAGTGTCAGAGGAGTACCTGGGAGTGCTGGGTGGTACCTGGGAGGTCAGAGGTGTACCTGGGAGCACGGGAGGTGTACCTGGGAGTGTCAGAGGTGTACCTGGGAGTGTCAGAGGTATACCTGCCGGTACAGAGGTGTACCTGGCAGGTCAGAGGTGTACCTGGAAGGTCAGAGGTGTACCTGGGAGTGTCTGGAGGTACCTGGGAGTGTCTGGAGGTACCTGGGAGCAGCAGAGGTGTACCTGGGAGTGTCAATGGTGTACCTGGGAGTGTCAGAGGTGTACCTGAGTGTCTGGAGGTGTACCTGGGAAGGTCAGAGGTGTACCTGGGAGTGTCTGAGGTGTACCTGGGAGTGTCTGGAGGCACCTGGGAGTGCCAGAGATGTACCTGGGAGGTCAATGGTGGTACCTGGGAGTGTCAGGAGGTACCTGAGAGTGTCTGAGGTGTACCTGGGAGTGTATGAGGCATACCTGGGAGTGTCACGTGCCCAGGGAGGCCAGATGTGTACCTGGGAGTGTCTGAGGTGTACCTGGGAGGCCCAGGTGTACCGGAGTGTCCAAGGTGTACCTGGGAGTGCCAGAGGTGTACCTGGGAGTGCCAATGGTTTACCTGGGAGTGTCAGAGGTGTACCTGAGAGTGCCTGAGGTGTACCTGGGAGTGTATGAGGTATACCTGGGAGTGTGCATGTGTGTACCAGGGAGTGTCAGGAAGTGTACCTGGGAGGCTGGAGAGGTGATCTGGGAGTGTCTGAGGTGTACCTGGGAGTGTCTGAGGTGTACCTGGGAGTGCCAGAGGTGCACCTGGGAGGTCAATGGTGTACCTGGGAGGCCAGGAGGTGTACCTGAGAGGTCTGAGGTGACCTGGGAACCAGAGGTGAACCTGGGAGTGCGGGTGGTGTACCTGGGAGTGTTTGTGTACCAGGGAGTGTCAGGAGGAGCACGGGAGGGCCAGGTGTACGGTGTGTCAGAGGTACCTGGGAGTATCGGAGGTGTACCTGGGAGTGTCAGAGGTGTACCTGGGAGGTTGGAGAGGTATACCTGGGTGGTCAGAGGTGCAGTGTCAGAGGTGTACCTGGGAGAGCTAGGTGGTGTACCTGGGAATGTTCGAGGTGTACCTGGGAGGCTGGTGGTGTACCTGGGAGTGCTGGGAGGTGCACCTGGGAGGTCTGATGTGTACCTGGGAGTGTCTGAGGTGTACCTGGGAGTGTCTGAGGTGTACCTGGAAGTTCCAGGGCCTGGCAGGCACGTAGTACCTGGGAGTGTTAGAGGAGTACCTGGAGCATCAGAGGAATACCTGGAGTGCCAGGGGTGCACCTGGGAGCGTCGGAGGTGTACCTGGGAGTGTTGGAGGTTACCTGGGAGAGTCAGAGGTGTACCTGGAGTGCTGAGGGTTGTAACTGGGAGGCTGGGGTGTACCTGGGAGCATCGAGGTACCTGGGAGGCAGAGGAGGTACCTGGGAGGTCAGAGGTGTACCTGGCAGGCAGAGGTGTACTGGGAGGTCTGAGGTGTACCTGGGAGTGTCGGAGGTACCTGGGAGGTCAAAGGTGTACCTGGGAGGTCTGAGGTACCTGGGAGGTCAGAGGTGTACCTGGGAGTGTCTGAGGTGTACCCGGAGTGTCAATGGTGTACCTGGGAATGTCAGAGGTGTACCTGGGAGTGTCAAAGGTGTACCTGGGAGTGCAGAGGAGCACCCAGACATCAGAGGAGTACCTGGGAGGGCCAGAGGTGTACCTGGGAGATCAGAGGTGTACCTGGGAGTGTCAGGAGGTGAACCAGTGAGTGTCAGAGGAGTACCTGGGAGTGTCAGGAGGTGTACCTGGGAGACCGGAGGTGTACCTGGGAGTATCGGAGATGTACCTGGGAGGTCAGAGGTGTACCTGGGAGTGTTCAGTGGTGTACCTTGGAGTGTCAGGAGGTGTACCTGGGAGCAGAGGTGTACCTGGGAGGTCAGTGGTGTACTTGGGAGTGTAAGAGGTGTACCTGAGTGTCTGAGGTGTACCTGGGAGTGCATGAGGTACCTGGGAGTGTCGGGTGTACCACGGGAGTGTCAGAGGAGTATCTGGGAGCAGTCAGAGGTGTACCTGGGAGTGTCAGTGTAAATCAGGGAGTGTCAGGGGTGTACCTAGGAGTGTCTGAGGTGTACCTAGAGTGCCAGAGGTATGGGGAGGTCTGAGTGTTCCTGGAGTGGTGTGTATGGGAGGTCAGAGGTGTACCTGGGAGGTCGAAGGTACCTGTGAGAGTCTGAGGTGTACCTGAATGTTAGAGGTGTGCCTGGGAGGTCAGAGGCACCAGTGTCTGAGGTGTACCTGGGAGTGTCTGAGGTGTACCTGGGAGTGTGTGAGGTGTACCTGGCAGTGTTCGAGGTGTACCTGGCTGGGCGGTACCTCGAGTGTCAGAGTTGTACCTGGGAGTGGCAGAGGTGTACCTGGGAACCAGAGGTGTACCTGGGAGTGTCAGGTGGTGTACCTGAGTGTTTGGTGTGTACCAGGGAGGTCAGAGGAGTACCTGGGAGGCTGGGGGTGTACCTGGAAGTGTCAGAGGTGCACCTGGGAGTATCGGAGGTACCTGGGAGGTCAGAGGTACCTGGGAGTGTCAGAGGTGACCTGCGGTGTCCGAGGTGCCTGGGAGGGCCAGAGGTGTACCTGGAGGCCGAGGTGAACCAGTGAGGTCAGAGGAGTACCTGGGAGGTCAGGAGGTGTACCTGGGAGTGTGGAGGTGTACCTGGGAGTATCGGAGATGTACCTGAAAGTGTCAGGAGGTGTACCTGGGAGCTGGGGTGGTGCACCTGGGAGTGTCAGAGGCCTGGGAGTGCCAGAGGTGTACCTGGGAGGTGGGTGGTGTACTTGGGAGTGTAGGAGGTGTACCTGGGAGGTCTGAGGTTTACCTGGGAGGTATGAGGGTACCTGGGAGTGTCAGGTGTGCACCAGGAGTGCCAGAGGAGTATCTGGGAGGTCAGAGGTACCTGGGAGTGTCAGTGGTGTACCAGGGAGTGCAGAGGTGTACCTAGGGAGTGTCTGAGGTGTACCTAGGAGTGCCAGAGGTGTGGTATGGGAGTGTCTGAGGTGTACCTGGGAGTGTCAGTGGTGTACATGGGAGGTCAGAGGTGTACCTGGGAGTGTCAAAGGTGTACCTGGGAGTGTCTGAGGTACCTGGAATGCCAGAGGTACCTGGGAGTGTCAGGTGGTGCACCTGGGAGTGTTTGAAGTTAGGGAGGACAGAGGAATACCTGGAGTGTCAGGTGTACCTGGGAGTGCTCAGAGGCACCTGGGAGATCGGAGATGTACCTGGGAGTGTCAGAGGTACCTGGGAGTGTCAGGTGGTGTACCTGGGAGTGTCAGAGGTACCTGGGAGTGCCAGAGGTACCTGGGAGTGTCTGAGGTGCACATGGGAGTGTATGAGGTGTACCTGGGAGAGTCAGGTGTACCAGGAGTGCTGGAGGATATCTGGGAGTGTCAGTGGTGTACCTGGGAGTGTCAGGAGGTACCTGGGAGCAAGTGGGAGGTGTACCTGGGAGTGTCTGAGGTGTACCTGGGAATGTCAGAGGTGTGCCTGGGAGTGCCAGAGGTGCACCTGGGAGTATCTGATGGGCACCTGGGGGTGTCTGAGGTGTACCTGGGAGTGTGTGAGGTGTACCGCAGTGTTTGAGGTATACCTGGCAGTGTCATGGTGTACCTGGGAGGTCAGAGGTGTACCTGGGAGTGTCAGAGGTACCTGGGAGTGACAGATAAGTACCTAGGGAGTGTCATGATGTACCTGGGAATGTCAGAGGTGTACCTGGATGTGTCAAAGGTGTACCTGGAAGTGTCAGAGGTGTCCCTGGGAGTGTCAGAGGTGTACCTGGGAGTGTCAGAGGTGTACCTGGGAGTATCGGAGGTGTACCTGGGAGTGTCAGAGGTACCTGGGAGAAGTCAGAGGGTGTACCTGCGGTGTCAGAGGTACCTGGCAGTGTCAGAGGTGTACCTGGGGTGTCAGAGATCCAGGAGTGTCAGAGGAGCACCTGGGAGGTCAATGAGGTGTACCTGGGAGTGTCAAATTTGCACCTGGTGTGCCTGAGGTGTACCCAGTGTCTGGAGGTGTACCTGGGAGTGTCTGAGTTGTACCTGGGAGTGTCAGAGTTGTACCTGGGAGTGGCAGAGGTACCTGGGAACAGGGGTGTACCTGGGAGTGCTGGGTGGTGTACCTGGGAGTGAGGTGTGCACCAGGGAGTGTCAGAGGAGTACCTGGGAGGTCAGAGGACATGGGAGGTCAGAGGGCTACCTGGGAGTCAGAGGTGTACCTGGGAGCCAGAGGTACCTGGGAGGTCAGAGGAGTACCTGGGAGCATCAGAGGAGCACCGGAGTGTCACAGGTGTACTTGGTATGTGGTTGGTGTACCTGGGAGTGCCAGGAGTTGTACCTGGAAGAGCTGGAGGTGTACCTGGGAGTGTTAAGGAACCTGGGAGGTCAGGGGTGCACCTGGGGTGTCATGGTGTACCTGGGAGTGTCTGAGGTACCTGGGAGTGTCTGAGGTGTACCTGGAGTGTCTGAGGTGTACATGGAGTGTCACAGGTGTACCTGGGAATGCTGGCGTGGGTACCTGGAGTGCAGGTGTACCTGGGAGTGTCAATGGTGGTACCTGGGAGTGTCAGAGGTGTACCTGAGAGTATCTGAGGTGTACCTGGGAGGTCAGGAGGTGTACCTGGGAGTAAGCCAGAGGTGTACCTGGGAGTGTCTGAGGTGTACCTGGGAGTGTATGGAGGTGTACCTGGGAGAGTCAGTGTGTACCTGGGAGGTCAGAGGTGCACCTGGGAGTGTCAGAGGTGTACCTGGGAGTGTCAATGGTGTACCTGGGAGGTCAGGAGGTGTACCTGGGAGTGTCTGGAGGTGCACCTGGGAGGCTGAGAGGTACCTGGGAGTGTCAGAGGTGTACCTGGCAGTGTCAGAGAGGTGTACCTGGGAGTGTCGCTGAGGTGTACCTGCGTGTCGGAGGTGTACCTGGGAGGTCAAGGGTACCTGGGAGTGTCTGAGGTACCTGGGAGTGTCAGAGGTACCTGGGAGTGTCTGGAGAGTACCTGTGAGTATCAGAGGAGCACCTGGGAGTGTCAGAGGTGTACCTGAGTATCAGAGGTACCTGGGAGGTCAGAGGTGAACCAGTGAGGTCAGAGGAGTACCTGGGAGTGTCAGAGGTACCTGGGAGTATCGGAGGTGTACCTGGGAGTATCGGGAGATGTACCTGGGAGGTCAGAGGTGCACCTGGGAGTGTCAGTGGTGTACCTGGGAGTGTCAGAGGTACCTGGGAGGCCAGAGGTGTACCTGGGAGGTCAGTGGTGTACTTGGGAGTGTAAGAGGTGCACCTGGGAGTGTCTGAGGTGTACCTGGGAGGTATGAGGCACCTGGGAGTGTCAGGTGTACCAGGAGTGTCAGGAGTATCTGGGAGTGTCAGAGGTACCCTGGGAGTGTCAGTGGTGTACCAGGGAGTGTCAGGTGTACCCAGGAGTGTCTGGAGGTGTACCTAGGAGTGCCAGAGGTATGGGAGGTCTGAGGTGTACCTGGAGTGCCAGTGTACACTGGGAGTGTCAGAGGTGTACCTGGGAGTGTCGAAGGTGTACCTGTGAGTGCCTGAGGTGTACCTGGGAATGTCAGAGGTGTGCCTGGGAGGTCAGAGGTGCACCTGGGAGTGTCCGACGTGTACCTGGGAGTGTCTGAGGTGCACCTGGGAGTGTCTGAGGTGCACCTGGC
The DNA here is from genome assembly GCF_018991925.1 of Homarus americanus. Classification (NCBI taxonomy): domain Eukaryota; kingdom Metazoa; phylum Arthropoda; class Malacostraca; order Decapoda; family Nephropidae; genus Homarus; species Homarus americanus. Next base: position 6,432 of record NW_024719426.1, read on the forward strand.
AGCAGCCTGAGGTACCTGGCAGTGTCAGAGGTGTACCCGAGTGTCAGAGGTGTACCTGGGAGTGGCAGAGGTGTACCTGGGAATGCCAGGAGGTGTACCTGGGAGTGTCAGTGGTGTACCTTGGGAGGTTTGGTGCTGGAGGTCAGAGACCTGGGAGGTCAGAGGTGTACCTGGGAGTGTCAGAGGTGGCACCTGGAGTATCGGAGGTGTACCTGGAGTGTCAGAGGTGTACCTGGAGTGTCAGGATGCACCTGCCGGTGTCAGAGGTGTACCTGGGAGTGCCTGAGGTGTACCTGGGAGTGTCAGAGGTGTACCTGGGAGTGTCAGAGGTGTACCTGGGAGGGTCAGAGGTGTACCTGGGAGTGCCAGAGGTGTACCTGGAGAGTGTCAATGGTACCTGGGAGGTCAGGAGGTACCTGGGAGTGTCTGAGGTGTACCTGGGAGTGTCAGAGGTGTACCTGGGAGTGTCTGAGGTACCTGGAGTGTCTGAGGTGTACCTGGGAGTGCCAGAGATGTACCTGGGAGCCAATGGTGTACCTGGGAGTGTCAGAGGTGTACCTGGGAGTGTCTGAGGTGGCACCTGGGAGTGTATGAGGCTACCAGGGAAGCCAATGTGTACCTGGGAGTGTCAGAGGTGCCTGGGAGGTCTGAGGTGTACCTGGGAGGTCAGAGGTGTACCTGGGAGTGTCTGAGGTGCACCTGGAGTGCCAGAGGTGTACCTGGGAGTGTCAATGGTGTACCTGGGAGCAAGTCAGAGGTGTACCTGAGAGTGTCAGAGGTGTACCTGGGAGGCGGAGGCTACCTGGAGTGTCAGGTGTGCACCTGGGAGTGTCAGAGGTGTACCTGGGAGTGTCAGAGGTGTACCTGGGAGGCCTGAGGTGTACCTGGGAGTGTCTGAGGTGTACCTGGGAGTGTCAGAGGTGTACCTGGGAGTGTCACTGGTGTACCTGGGAGTGCTCAGAGGTGTACCTGGGAGTGTCTGAGGTGTACCTGGGAATGCCAGGAGGTGAACCGAGAGTGTCAGGGGTGGTGTACCAGAGTGTCTGCAGGTACCATGGGAGTGTCAGAGAGCACCTGGGAGTGCTGGGGCAGGGCACTGGAGTGTCAGAGGTGTACCTGGGAGCACGGAGGTACCTGGGAGTGTCAGAGGTGCACCTGGGAGTGTCAGAGGTGTACCTGTGGTGCTCGAGGTGTACCTGGGAGTGTCAGAGGCACTGGGAGAGCTGGGGAGGTGTACCTGGGAATGTCTGAGGTGTGTAATGGGAGGAGTACCTGGGAGTGTCAGAGGTGTACCTGGGAGTGCCTGAGGTGTACCTGGGAGTGTCTGAGGTACCTGGGAGGTTTGGAGGTGTACCTGGGAGTGTCGGAGGTGTACCTGCGAGTGGGTAGTACCTGGGAGTGTCAGAGGAGTACCTGAGCATCAGAGGAGTACCTGGTGTCAGGGGTGTACCTGGGAGCGTCGGAGGTGTACCTGGGAGTGTCGGAGGTGTACCTGGGAGTGTCAGAGGTGTACCTGGGAGCCAGGTTGTAACTGGGAGTGTCAGGGGTGTGACCTGGAGCATCGGAGGTACCTGAGTGTTAGGAGGTGTCGCTGGAGTGTCAGAGGTGTACCTGGCAGTGTCAGAGGTACCTGGGAGTGTCTGAGGTGTACCTGGGAGTGTCGGAGGTGTACCTGGGAGTGTCAAGGGTGTACCTGGGAGTGTCTGAGGCACGGGAGTGTCAGAGGAGGTACCTGGAGAGCCTGAGGTGTACCTGGGAGTGTCAGGTGGTGTACCTGGGAATGCCGAGGTACCTGGGAGGTCAGAGGTGTACCTGGGAGTGTCAGGAGGTGTACCTGGGAGCATCAGAGGTGTACCTGGAGGGTCAGAGGTGTACCTGGAGGTTGAGGAGTACCAGAGCATCAGAGTGAGCACCTGGGAGTGTCAGAGGTGTACCTGGGAGTGTCAGGTGTACCTGGGTGTGTCAGAGGAGTACTTGGGAGTGTCAGAGGTGTACCTGGGAGTATCGGAGGTGTACCTGGGAGTGTCAGAGGTGTACTTGGGAATGTCAGAGATTTACCTGGGAGTGTCAGAGGTGTACCTGGGAGTGTCAGAGGTGTGCCAGGGAGTGTCTGAGGTGTAGAGGTGTACCTGGGAGTGTCAGGGGTGTACCTGGGAGTGTCAGCAGTGTACCTGGGTGTGTCAGAGGTGTACCTGGGAGTGTCAGTGGTGTACCTGGGAGTGTCATTGATGTACCTGGCAGTGTCAGTGGTGTACCTGGAAGTGTCAGGGCTGGAAGTATTAGAGGTGTACCTGGGAGTGTCTGAGGTGTACCTGGGAGTGTCGGAGGAGTATCTGGACGTGTGTGAGGTGTACATGGCATATCAGAGGTGTACCTGGGAGTGTCAGAGGTGTACCTGGGAGTGTCAGAGGTGTACCTGGCAGTGTCAGAGGTGTAACTGGGAGTGTCTGAGGTGTACCTGGGAGTGCCGGAGGTGTACCTGGGAGTGTCAGGGGTGTACCTGGGAATGTCAGGGGTGTACCTGGGAGTGTCAAAGGAGTACCTGGGAGTGTCAGAGTTGTACCTGGGAGAGTCTGAGGTGTACCTGGGAGTGTCTGAGGTGTACCTGGGAGTGTCAGAGAAGAACCAGGGAGTGCAAGAGGTGTTCCTGGGAGTGTCAGAGGTGTACCTGGGAGTTTCAGAGGTGTACCTGGGAGTGTCAGAGGTGATCCAAGGAGTGTCAGAAGAGTACCTGGGAGTGTCAGAGGTGTACCTGGGAGTATCGGAGGTGCACCTGGGAGTGTCATTGGTGTACTCTGGGAGGCCTGAGGTGTACCTGGGAGGTCGGAGGGTGTACCTGGGAGGTCAAGGAGTACCGGGGAGTGTCTGAGGTGTACCTGGGAGTGTCAGAGGTGTGCCTTGGGAGTGTCTGAGGTGTACCTGGGAGTGTCAGAGGTGCATATGGGAGTGTCAAAGGTGTACCTGGGAGTGCCAGAGGTATAACTGGGAGTGTCAGTGGTGTACCTGGGAGTGTCAGCGGTGTACCTGGGAGTGCCAGAGGTGTACCTGGGAGTGTCAGTGGTGTACTTGGGAGTGTAAGAGGTGTACCTGGAAGTGTCTGAGGTGTCCCTAGGAGTGTATGAGGTGTACCTGGGAGTGTCAGGTGTGTACCAGGGAGTGTCAGAGGAGTATCTGGGAGTGTCAGAGGTGTACCTAGGAGTGTCAGTGGTGTACCAGGGAGTATCAGAGGTGTACCTAGGAGTGTCTGAGGTGTACCTAGGAGTGCCAGAGGTGTATGTGGGAGTGTCTGAGGTGTACCTGGGAGTGTCAGTGGTGTACATGGGAGTGTCAGAGGTGTACCTGGGAGTGTCGAAGGTGTACCTGTGAGTGTCTGAGGTGTACCTGGAAATGTTAAAGGTGTGCCTGGGAGTGTCAGAGGTGCACCTGGGAGTGTCTGAGGTGTACCTGGGAGTGTCTGAGGTGTACCTGGGAGTGTGTGAGGTGCACCTGGCAGTGTCTGAGGTGTACCTGGCAGTGTCAGCGGTGTACCTCGGAGTGTCAGGGTTGTACCTGGGAGTGGCAGAGGTGTACCTGGGAATGCCAGAGGTGTACCTGTGAGTGTCAGTGGTGTTCCTGGGAGTGTTTGGTGTGTACCAGGGAGTGTCAGTGGTGTACCTGGGAGTGTCAGGGGTGTGCCTGGGAGTATCGGAGGTGTGCCTGGGAGTGTAAGAGGTGTACCTGGGAGTGTCAGAAGAGAGAGGTATACCTGCCGGTGTCAGTGGTGTACCTGGGAGTGTCAGAGGTGTACCTGGGAGTGTCAAAGGTGTACCTGTGAGTGTCTGAGGTGTACCTGGGAATGTTACAGGTGTGCCTGGGAGTGTCAGAGTTGCACCTGGGAGTGTCTGAGGTGTACCTGGGAGTGTCTAAGGTGTACCTGGGAGTGTGTGAGGTGTACCTGGCAGTGTCTGAGGTGTACCTGGCAGTGTCAGCGGTGTACCTCGGAGTGTCAGAGTTGTACCTGGGAGTGGCAGAGGTGTACCTGGGAATGCCAGAGGTGTACCTTGGAGTGTCAGTGGTGTACCTGGGAGTGTGAGGTGTGTACCAGGCAGTGTCAGAGGAGTACCTGGGAGTGTCAGCGGTGTACCTGGGAGTGTCAGAGGGGTAACTGGGAGTGTAAGAGGTGTACCTGGGAGTGTCAGAGGAGTACCTGGGAGCATCAGAGGAGTACCTCGGAGTGTCATAGGTGTACTTGGTAGTGTCATTGGTGTACCTTGGAGTGTCAGAGGTGTACCTGGAAGAGTCAGAGGTGTATCTGGGAGTTTCTGAGGTGTACTTGGGAGTGTCAGGGGTGTACCTGGGGGTGTCATTGGTGTACCTGGGAGTGTCTGAGGTGTACCTAGGAGTGTCTGAGGTGTACCTGGGAGTGTGTGAGGTGTACCTGGCAGTGTCTGAGGTGTACCTGGGGAGTGTCAGAGAATTGCCTGTGAGCATCAGAGGTACCTGGGAGTGTCAGAGTGTACCTAAATTTATCGGAGGTGTGCCTGGGAATTATCGGAGATGTGCTTAGGAGTGTCAGAGGTGTACCTGGGGAGTATCAGTGGTGTGCCTGGGAGTGTCAGAGGTGTACCTGGCAGTGCCAGAGTTGTACCTGGGAGTGTCAGTGGTGTGCTTGAAGTGTAGAGGTGTGCCTGGGAGTGTCTGAGGTATACCTGGGAGTGTATGAGGTATAACTGGGAGTGTCAGGTGTGTTCCAGGGAGTGTCAGAGGAGAATCTGGGAGTGTCAGAGGTGTACCAGGAAGTGTCAGTGGTGTACCAGGGAGTGTCAGAGGTGTACCTAGGAGTGTCTGAGGTGTACCTAGGAGTGCCAGAGGTGTATGTGGGAGTGTCTGAGGTGTACCTGGGAGTGTCAGTGGTGTACATGGGAGTGTCAGAGGTGTATCTGGGAGTGTCGAAGGTGTACCTGTGAGTGTCTGAGGTGTACCTGGGAATGTTAGAGGTGTGCCTGGGAGTGTCAGAGGTGCACCTGGGAGTGTCTGAGGTGTACCTGGGAGTGTCTGAGGTGTACCTGGGAGTGTGTGAGGTGTACCTGGCAGTGTCTGAGGTGTACCTGGCAGTGTCAGCGGTGTACCTTGGAGTGTCAGAGTTGTACCTGGGAGTGGCAGAGGTGTACCTGGGAATGCCAGAGGTGTACCTGTGAGTGTCAGTGGTGTACCTGGGAGTGTTTGGTGTGTACCAGGGAGTGTCAGAGGAGTACCTGGGAGTGTCAGTGGTGTACCTGGGAGTGTCAGAGGGGTACCTGGGAGTGTCTGAGGTGTAATTGGGAGTGTGTGAGGTGTACCTGGCAGTGTCTGAGGTGTACCTGGCAGTGTCAGAGGTGTGCCTGGCAGTGTCAGAGGTGTGCCTGGAAGTGTCAGAGGGTGAGCCAGGGGTGTCAGAGGGTTGCCTGGGAGTGTCTGGGGTGTACCTGGGAATGTTGGGGTGTGCCTGGGAGTGTCAGAGGTGTACCTGCCGGAATCAAAGGTGTACCTGGGAGTGTCTGAGGTGTACCTGGGAGTGTGGTGGGTGTACCTGGCAGTGTCTGAGGTGTACCTGGCAGTGTCAGCGGTGTACCTGGGAGTGTCAGCGGTGTACTTGGGAGTGTTAGAGGTGTACCTGGGAGTGACAGAAGTTTACCTGGGTGTGTTAGAGGTGTACCTGGGAGTGTCTGGAGTGTACCTGGGAGTGTCAGAGGGGTAACCTGGGAGTGTCAGACGTGTACCTGGGAGTGTCAGAGGTGTACCTGGGAGTGTCAGGGGAGTACCTGGGAGCATCAGAGGAGTACCTCGGAGTGTCAGAGGTGTACTTGGTAGTGTCATTGGTGTACCTTGGAGTGTCAGAGGTGTACCTGAGAGTGTCTGAGGTGTACCTGGGAGTGTATGAGGTATATCTCTGGGAGTGTCACGTGTGTACCAGGGAGTGTCAGATGTGTACCTGCGAGTGTCAGAGGTGTACCTGGGAGTGTCAGGGTTGTAACTGGGAGTATCAGGGGTGTACCTGGGAGTATCGGAGGTGTACCTGGGAGTGTCAGAGGTGTACCTGGCAGTGTCATGTACCCGGAGTGTCAGAGTTGTACCTGGGAGTGGCAGAGGGTACCTGGGAATGCCAGAGGTGTACCTGTGGAGTGTCAGTGGTGTACCTGGGAGTGTTTGTGTGTCCCAGGGAGTGTCAGAGGAGTACCTGGAGTGTCAGGTGGTGTACCTGGAGTGTCAGAGGTGCCTGGGAGTATCGGAGGTGTACCTGGGAGGTCAGAGGTGTACCTGGGAGAGTCAGAGGTATACCTTCGGTGTCAGAGGTGTACCTGGGAGTGTCAGAGGTGTACCTGGGAGGTCAGAGGTGAACCAGTGAGTGTCAGGAGAGGCCTGGGGAGGCAGAGGTGTACCTGGGAGTATCGGAGGTGTACCTGGGAGCACGAGATGTACCTGGGAGTGTCAGAGGTGTACCTGGGAGTGTCAGGTGGTGTACCTGGGAGTGTCAGAGGTGTACCTGGGAGTGCCAGAGGTGTACCTGGGAGTGTCAGTGGTGTACTTGGGAGTGTAGGAGGTGTACCTGGGAATGTCTGAGGTGTACCTGGGAGTCAGGAGGTGTACCTGGGAGTGTCAGGTGTACCAGGGAGTGTCAGAGGAGTATCTGGGAGGTCAGAGGTGTACCTGGGAGGTTGGGGTGGTGTACCAGGGAGTGTCAGAGGTGTACCTGGGAGTGTCTGAGGTGTACCTAGAGTGCCAGAGGTGTATGTGGGAGTGTCTGAGGTGTACCTGGGGGTGTCAGTGGTGTACATGGGAGTGTCAGAGGTGTACCTGGGAGTGTCGAAGGTGTACCTGGGAGTGTCTGAGGTACCTGGGAATGTTAGAGGTGCCTGGGAGTGTCTGAGGTACCTGGCAGAGTGCGGCGGTGTACCTGGGAGGTCAGAGGTGTACCTGGGAGTGGCAGGAGGTACCTGGGAATGCCAGAGGTGTACCGGGAGTGTCAGTGGTGTACCTGGGAGTACGGTGGTA
>NW_024719427.1:0-48947 GCF_018991925.1 Homarus americanus
CTCGATTAGGGGTCTTAGTTATACTCGATCAGGGGCCTTTGAAATACTCGATCAGGGGGCTTTGTTATACTCGATGAGGGGGCTTTGTTATACTCGACCAGGGGACTTTGTTATACTTGATCAGTGGACTTTGTTATACTCGATCAGGGGAATTTGTTAGACTCGACCAGGGGACGTTGTTATACTCGACCAGGGGACATTGTTATACTTGATCAGGGGCCTCGATCAGGGGCCTCGATCAGGGGCCTTTGTTATACTCGATAAGGGGCCTTTGTAATACACGATGAGAGGCTTTTGTTATACTCGATCAGGGGACTATGTTATACTTGATCAGGGGCCTTTGTTATACTCGATCAGGGGCCTTTGTTATGCTATATAGGAGGGTTTTGTTATACTCGAACCAGGGGAATTTGTTATACTCGCTAATGGGACTTTGTTATAGTCGATGAGGGGCCTTTGTTATACTCGATTAGGGGACATTACTATACTCGACACTGGAACTTTGTTATACTCGATCAGGGCCATTATTATACTCGACCAGGGGGATTTCATATACCTGATCATGGGACTTTCTTATACTCGATGAGGGGGCTCTTTTATACTCGACCAGGGTGATTTGTTATGTTCGACCAGTGGCCTTTGTTATACTCGATCAGGGGGCTTTGTTATATTCGATTAGGGGACTTTCATATATTCGACCAGGGGACTTTGTTATTGTCAACCATGGGACTTTGTTATACTCGATGAGGGGACTTTGTTATACTCGATTAGGGGGCTTTGTTTTCCTCGACCAGGGGACTGTGTTAAACTCGGTCAGGGACTTTGTTATACTTGATCAGGGGACTTTGTAATATTCGATCGGCGGGCTTTGTTATACTTGACCAGTGGCCTTTGTAATATTCGATCGGCGGGCTTTGTTATACTTGACCAGGGGCCTTTGTTATGCTCGATAAGGGACTTTGTTATACTCGTATGAGTGGCCTTTGTTATACTCGATCAGGGGATATGTTATACTCGATCAGGGTATGTGTTATACTCAACCGGGAGCGTTTGTAATACTTGATCATGGGCCTTTGTTATACTTGATCAGGTGACTTTGATATAATCGACCATGAGACTTCGTTATACTCGATCAGGGGACTTTGTTATACTCAATGAGGGGCCTTTATTATACTCAATTAAGGGCCTTTGTTATACTCGATCTGGGGACTTTGTTATACTCGACCAGGGGCCTTTGTTATACTCGATCAGGGGCCTTTATTTTACTCAATCAAGGTCCTTTGTTATACTCGATCAGGGGACTTTGTTATACTCTCCCAGGGGACTATGTTATACACGATCTGAGGACTTTGTTATACTCGATCAGTCGAATTTTGTTATACTCGTCCATGGGACTTTGTTATACTCGATCTGAGGACTTTGTTATACTCGACCAGGGGACTTTGTTATACTCGATCTGAGGACTTTGTTACATTCGATCAGGGGACTTTGTTATACACGACCAGGGAACTTTGTTATACACGATAAGGGGATATGTTATACTCCATCAGGGGGATGTGTTATACTCGATCAGGGGACTTTGTTATACTCGATCACGATGCTTTGTTATACTCAACCGAAGGCCTTTGTTATATTCGATACGGGTCCCTTGTTATACTCGATCAAGGGACTTTGTTATACTCGATCAGGGGACTTTGTTAAACTCGTTGAGGGGGCTTTGTTTTCCTCGATCAAGGGACTTTCTTATACTCCATGAGGGTCTTTGTTATACTCCATCTGGGGCCTTTGTTATACTCGACCAGGGGACTTTGTTATACTCGATCAGGGGACTTTTTTATACTTGATCAGGGGACTTTGTAATATTCGATCAGGGGGGCTTTGTTATACTCGACCAGGGGCCTTTGTTATGCCCGATAAGGGGACTTTGTTATTCTCGATGAGGGGCCTTTGTTATACTCGACCAGGGGACTTTGTTATACTCGACCAGGGGACTTTGTTTAACTCAATCAGGGGACTTTTTTATATTCGATAAGGGTTTTTGTTATACTCGACCAGGGGCCTTTATTATACTCGATGAAGAGGACTTTGTTATACTCCATCAGGGGACTTTGTTATACTTGATAAGAAGGACTTTGTTATACTCGATTAGGGTTTTTGTTATACTCGATCAGGGGCCTTTATTATACTCGATTAGGGGACTTTGTTATACTCGACCAGGGGACTTTGTTATACTCGATCAGGGGACTTTGTTATCCTCGATCAGGGGACATTACTACTCGATTAGGGGCCTTTGTTATACTCGATCAGGGGACTTTGATATACTCGATCAGGGGGCTTTGTTATACTTGACCAGGGGCCTTTGTTATGCTCAATCAGGGTACTTTGTTATACTCGATCAGGGGCCTTTGTTATACAATATCAGAGGCTTTTGTTATACTCGAACTAGGGGAATTTGTTAAACTCGATAAGGGGACTTTGTTATACTCGATCAGGGGCCTTTGTTATACTCGATCAGGGGACATTACTATGCTCGACCCGGGAACTTTGTTATACTCGATCAGGGCCATTATTATACTCGACCAGGGGGGGTTTGATATACTTGATGAGGGGACTTTCTTATACTCGATGAGGGGGCTCTTTTATACTCGACGAGGGTGATTTGTTATGTTCGACCAGTGGACTTTGTTGTATTCGATGAGGGGGCTTTTTTATACTCGATCAGGGGAATTTGTTATAATCGATCGGGGGAATTTGTTTTACTCGATCAGGGCGCTTTGTTATACCCGATCAAGGGACTTTGTTATACTCGACCAGGTTACTTTGTTTTACTCGATCAGGGGACTTTGATATACTCGATCAGGGGGCTTTGTTATACTCGACCAGGGGCCTTTGTTATGGGGCCTTCGTAATACTCGATAAGGGGCCTTTGTTATACTCGATTAGGGGCCTGTGTTATACTTGATGAGAGGCCTTTGTTATACTCGATTAGGGGCCTTTGTTAAACTCGATCAGGGGCCTTTGTTATACTCAATCAGGGTCCTTTGTTATACTCGATCAAAGGCCTTTGTTATACTCGATCAGGGAACTTTGTTATACTCGTTTAGCGGACTTTATTATACTCGATCAGGGGACTTTGTTTACTCGATCAGGGGCCTTTGTTGTACTCGATTAGGGGCCTTTGTAATACTCGATCAGGGGCCTTTGTAATACTCGATAAGGGGCCTTTGTTATACTCGATCATGGAAATATGTTTTACTCGATTAGGGGCGTTTGTTATACTCGATGAGGGGCCTTTGTTAAACTCGATGAGTGGGCTTTTTTATACTCGATTATTGGGCTTTGTTATACTCGATCAGGGGCCTTTGTTGTACTCGATGACGGGCCTTTGTTGTACTCGATTAGGGGCCTTTGTTATACTTGATCAGAGGCCTTTGAAATACTCGATTAGAGGTCTTTGTTATACTCGATCAGGGGCCTTTGTTATACTCGATCAGGGGGCTTTGTTATACTCGATTAGGGGATTTTGCTATATTCTACCAGGGGGCTTTGTTATACTCGATAATGGCCTTTGTTATACTCGATCCCGGGGCTTTGTTATACTCGATCAGGGGAATTTGTTATACTCGATTAGTGGACTTTGTTATACTCGATTTGGGATCTTTCTTATACTCGATCAGGAGACTTAGTTATACTCGATTAGGGGCCTTTGTTGTACTCGATTAGGGGCCTTTGTTATACTCGATCAGGGGCCTTTGTTATACTCCATCAGGGTCCTTTGTTATACTCGATCAGGGGCCTTTGTTATACTCGATCAGGGTGCTTTGCTATACTCGATGAGGGGGCTTTGTTATGCTCGATCAGTGGATATGTTATACTCGATCAGGGAACTTTGTTATACTCGATCAGGGGGCTATGCTATACTCGATGAGGGGGTTTTGTTATGCTCGATGAGGGTATATGTTATACTCGACCAGGTAACTTTGTTATACTCGATCAGGGGAAGTTGTTTACTCGATTAGGGGTCTTTGTTATACTTGATCAGGGGCCTTGATCAGGGGCCTTTGTTATACTCGATCAGGGGGCTTTGCTATACTCGATAAGGGGGCTTCGTTATACTCGATCAGGGGCCTTTGTTGTACTCGATCAGGGGCCTTTGTTGTACTCGATCAGGGGCCTTTGTTATACTCGATAAGAGGTGTTTGATATACTCGATCAGGGGACTTTGTTATACTCGATCACGGGGCTTTGTTATACTCGATCAGGGGAATTTGTTATACTCAATTAGTGGACTTTGTTATACTCGATCAGATGACTTTGTTGTACTCGATCCGTGGGAATTTGTTATACTCGATCAGGGACTTTGTTATACTCGATGAGGGGACTTTGTTGTACTCGACCAGGGGCCTTTGTTGTACTCGATCAGGGGCCTTTGTTATACTCGATCAGGGGACATTGTTATACTCGATCAGGGGACTTTGTTATACTTGATGAAGGGACTTTGTTATACTCGATCCGGGTAATTTGTTATACTCGATCAGGGGACTTTGTTATACACGATCAGGGGACTTTGTTATACTCGATCAGGGGAATTTGTTGTACTTCGATCAGGGGCCTTTGTTGTACTCGATCAGGGCCTTTGTAATACTCGATCAGGGGCCTTTGTAATACTCCATAAGGGGCCTTTGTTATACTCGATCAGGGGACTATGTTATACTCGATTAGGGGCGTTTGTTATACTCGTTCAGGGCCTTTGTTATACTCGATGAGGGGGCTTTGTTGTACTCGATCAGGGGACTTTGTTATACTCGATCAGGGCCCTTTGTTGTACTCGACCAGGGGCCTTTGTTATGCTCGATCAGGGGCCTTTGTAATACTCGTTAAGGGGCCTTTGTTATACTTCGATTAGGGGCCGTTGTTATACTTGAGCAGAGGCCTTTGTTATACTCGATTAGGGGCCTTTGTTAAACTCGATTAGGAGCCTTTATTATACTCGATCAGGGGGCTTTGTTATACTCGAGCAGGGGCCTTTGTTATATTCAATTAGGGGAATTTGTTATACTCGATCAGAGGTCTTTGTTATACTTGATCAGGGGCCTTTGTTATATTCGATCAGGGAACTTTGTTATACTCGATCATGGGAATTTGCTATAGTCGATTCGGGTTTTTGTTGTACCTGATCAGGGGCCTCGATCAGGGGCCTTTGTTATACTCGATGAGGGGCCTTTGTAATACTCGATGAGGGGCCTTTGTTGTACTCATTGAGGGGCCTTTGTTGTACTCAATCAGGGGTCTTTGATATACTGGATAAGAGGTCTTTTTTATGCTCGATCCGGGGACTTTGTTATACTCGATCATGGGGCTTTGTTATACTCGATCAGGGGAATTTGTTACACTCGATTAGTGGACTTTGTTAAACTCGATCAGGGGACTTTGTTATACTCGATCAGGGGACTTTGTTATACTCGACCAGGGGCTTTTGTTATGCTCGACCAGGGGCCTTTGTTATGCTCGATGAGGGAATATGTTATACTCGATCAGGGAACTTTGTTATACTCGATGAGGGGGCTTTGTTATAGTTGATCAGGGGCCTCGATCAGGGGCCTTTGTTATACTCGATGAGGGGATATGTTATAATCGACCAGGGGACTTTGTTATACTCGACCAGGGGACTTTGTAATACTCGATGAGGGGCTTTTGTTGTACTCGATCAGGGGACTATGTTATACTGGATAAGGGTCCTTTGTTATATTCGATCAGGGGCCTTTGTTATACACGATGAGGGGCCTTTGTTATACTCGATTAGGGGCCTTTGTTATACTCGATGAGGGGGCTTTGCTATACTCGATCAGGGGGCTTAGTTATACTCGATGAGCGGCCTTTGTTGTACTCGATCAGGGGCCTTTGTTGTACTCGATGAGGGGCCTTTGTTATACTCGATCACGGGGCTTTGTTATACTTGATCAGGGGAATTTGTTTTACTCGATTAGTTGACTTTGTTATACTCGATCAGTGGGCCTTGTTATACTCGATCAGGGGACTATATTATATTCGATGAGGGGGCTTAGAAATACTCGAAAAGGGGGCTTTCAAATACTCGATGAGGGGGCTTGGAAATACTCAATCTGGGGGCTTTATTATACTCGATCAGGGGGCTTTGTTATACTCGATCAGGGGACTTTGATATACTCGATAAGTGTACTTTGTCATACTCGATCAGGGGACTTTGTTATACTCGATGAGGGGCCTTTGTTTTACTCGATCAGGAGACTTTGTTATACTCGATCTAGGGACTTTTTTATACTCGAACAGGGGACTTTGTTATACTCGTTCAGGGGACTTTGTTATACTCGATCAGGGGACTTTGTTATACTCGATCAGGGGCCTTTGTTTTACTCGATCAGGAGACTTTGTTATACTCGATCTAGGGGCCTTTGTTATGCTCGACCAGGGGACTTTGTTATACTCGACCAGGGGACTTTGTTATACTTGATCAGGGGCCTCGATCAGGGCCCTTTGTTTTACTCGATCAGGGACCTTTGTAGTACTCGATGAGGGGCTTTTGTTATACTCGATCAGGGGACTTTGTTATACTCGATCACGGGGCTTTGTGATACTCGATCAGGGGAATTTGTTATACTCAATTAGTGGACTTTGTTATACTCGATAAGAAGGACTTTGTTATACTCGATTAGGGTTTTTGTTATACTCGATTAGGGGCCTTTGTTAAACTCGATCAGGGGCCTTCGTTAAACTCGTAGAGGGGGCTTTGTTTTCCTCGAACAAGGGACTTTCTTATACTCCATGAGGGTCTTTGTTATACTCCATCTGGGGCCTTTGTTATATTCGACCAGGGGACTTTGTTATACTCGATCAGGGGACTTTTTTATACTTGATCAGGGGACTTTGTAATATTCGATCAGGGGGGCTTTGTTATACTCGATAAGGGGACTTTGTTATTCTCGATCAGGGGCCTTTGTTATACTCGACCAGGGGACTTCGTTATACTCGACCAGGGGACTTTGTTTAACTCAATCAGGGGACTTTTTTATATTCGATAAGGGTTTTTGTTATACTCGATCAGGGGCCTTTATTATACTCGATGAAGGGGACTTTCTTATACTCCATCAGGGGACTTTGTTATACTCGATAAGAAGGACTTTGTTATACTCGATTAGGGTTTTTGTTATACTCGATTAGGGGCCTTTGTTAAACTCGAACAGGGGCCTTTGTTATACTCGATCAGGGTCCTTTGTTATACTCGATCAGGGGCCTTTGTTATACTCGATCAGGGTGCTTTGCTATACTCGATGAGGGGGCTTTGTTATGCTCGATCAGGGGATATGTTATACTCGATCAGGGAACGTTGTTATACTCGATGAGGGGAGCTTTGTTATACCCGAACAGGGGACTTTGTTATACTCGACCAGGGAACTTTGTTATACTCGATCAGGGGAATTTGCTATACTCGATTAGGGGTCTTTGTTATCCTTGATCTGGGTCCTCGATCAGGGGCCTTTGTTATACTCGATCAGGGGGCTTTGTTATACTCGATCAGGGGGCTTCGTTATACTCGATGAGGGGCCTTTGTTGTACTCGATCAGGGGCCTTTGTTGTACTCGATCAGGGGATATATTATACTCGATCAGGGAACTTTGTTATACTCGATGAGGGGGCTTTGTTATACTCCACCAGGGAACTTTGTTATACTCGACCAGGGGACTTTATTATACTTGATCAGGGGACTTTGTTATACTCGATCAGAGGAATTTGCTAGACTCCACCAGGGGACTTTTTTATACTCGACCAGGGCACTTTGTTATACTTGATCAGGGGCCTCTCTGAGGGGCCTTTGTTATACTCGATAAGGGGCCTTTGTAATAATCGATGAGGGTCTTTTGTCATACTCGATCAGGGGACTATGTTATACTCGATGAGAGGGCTTTGTTGTAGTCAACCAGGGGACTTTGTTTTACTCGACCAGGGAACTTTTTTACACTCGATCAGGGGAATTTGTTATACTCGATTAGGGGTCTTTGTTATAATTGATCAAGGGCCTCGATCAGGGGCCTTTGTTATACTCGATCAAGGAACTTTGTTATACTCGATCAGGGGAATTTGTTATACTCGATTAGGGGTCTTTGTTATACTTGATCAGGGGTGTCGATGAGGGTCCTTTGTTATACTCGATCAGGGGGCTTTACTATACTCGATGAGGGGGCTTCGTTATACTCGATCAGGGGCCTTTGTTGTACTCGATTAGGGGCCTTTGTTGTACTCGATCAAGGGCCTCTGTTATACTCGATAAGAGGTCTTTGTCATACTCGATCAGGGGACTTTGTTATACTCGATCACGGGGCTTTGTGATACTCGATCAGGGGAATTTGTTATACTCAATTAGTGGACTTTGTTATACTCGATCAGGGGACTTTGTTATACTCGATGAGGGGACTTTGTTGTACTCGACCAGGGGCCTTTGTTGTACTCGATCAGGGGAATTTGTTATACTCAATTAGGGGTCTTTGTTATACTTGATCAGGGACCAAGATTAGGGGCCTTTGTTATACAGGATCAGGGGGCTTTGCTATACTCGATCAGGGGGCTTCGTTATACTCGATCAGGGGCCTTTGTTGCACTCGATCAGGGGCATTTGTTGTACTCGATCAGGGGCCTTTGTTATACTCGATAAGAGGTCTTTGTTATACTCGAACAGGGGACTTTGTTATACTCGATCACGGGGCTTTGTTATACTCGATCAAGGGAATTTGTTATACTCAATTAGTGGACTTTGTTATACTCGATGAGAGGACTTTGTTGTACTCTATCCGGGGAATTTGTTATACTCGATGAGGGGACTTTGTTATACTCGATGAGGGGACTTTGTTGTACTCGAACAGGGGCATTTGTTGTACTCGATCAGGGGCCTTTGATATACCCGATCAGGGGCCTTTGTTGTACTCGTTGAGGGGCCTTTGTTGTACTCAATCAGGGGCCTTTGATTTACTCGATAAGAGGTCTTTTTTATACTCGATCCGGGGACTTTGTTATACTCGATCACGGGCTTTGTTATACTCGATGAGGGGACTTTGTTGTACTCGACCAGGGGCCTTTGTTATACTCGATCAGGGGCCTTTGTTGCACTCGATCAGGGGCATTTGTTGTACTCGATCAGGGGCCTTTGTTATACTCCAAAAGAGGTCTTTTTATACTCGATCAGGGGACTTTGTTATACTCGATCAGGGGCCTTTGTTATACTCCATCAAGGGCCATTGTCATAATCGATCAGGGGACTTTGTTATACTTGATCAGGGGAATTTGTTATACTCGATCAGAGGACTTTGTTATACTCGATGATTGGGCTTTGTTATACTCAATCAGGAGACTTTGTTATACTCGACCAGGGTCCATTGTTATACTCGATGATTGGGCTTTGTTATACTCGATAAGGGAACTTTGTTATACTCGATGAGGGGACTTTGTTATGCTCGACCAGGGGACTTTGTCATAATCGATCAGGGGCCTTTGCTATACTCGATCAAGGGCCTTTGTCATAATCGATCAGGGGACTTTGTTATACTTGATGAGGAGAATTTGTTATACTCGATCAGGGGACTTTGTTATACTCGATGATTGGGCTTTGTTATACTCGATCAGGGGACTTTGTTGTACTCGACCAGGGTCCTTTGTTATACTCGATGATTGGGCTTTGTTATACTCGATAAGGGAACTTTGTTATACTCGATGAGGGGACTTTGTTATGCTCGACCAGGGGACTTTGTTATACTCGATCAGGGGACTTTGTTTATACTCGATGATTGGGCTTTGTTATACTCGATGAGGGGGACTTTGTTATACTCGACCAGGGTCGCATGTGCTCGACCAGTGGCGCTGTTATACTCGATCCAGGGCTTTTGTTATATTCGATTCAGGGGACTTTGTTATACTCGACCAGGGGCCTTGTTATAGTCCGCAAGGGGACTGTTATACTCAATCAGGGGACTTTGTTATACTTGATCCGGGGGCTTTGTTTTCCTCGATCAGGGGACTTTGTTATACTCAATTAGGGGACTTTGTTATACTCGATGATTGGGCTTTGTTATACTCGATCAAGGGCCTTTTCGTAATCGATTAGGGGACTTTGTTAGACGCGATGAGGGGCCTTTGTTATACTCAATCATGGGCCATTGTTATATTCAACCAAAGGACTTTGTTATACTCGATCAGGCGGCTTTGTTATACACCTTTAGGGGATTTTGTTATACTCGATTCGGGGAATTTGTTATACTCGATTAGGGGACTTTGTTATACATGTTTAGGGGACTTTGTTATACTCGATCAGGGGACTTTGTTCACTCGATCAGGGGCCTTTGTTGTACTCGATTAGGGGTCTTTGTAATACTCGATCAGGGGCCTTTGTAATACTCGACAAGGGGCCTTTGTTAAACTCGATGAGTGGGCTTTTTCATACTCGATCATTGGGCTTTGTTATACTCGATCATGGGACTATGTTTTTCTCGATTAGGGGCGTTTGTTATACTCTATGAGGGGCCTTTGTTAAACTCGATGAGTGGGCTTTTTTATACTCGATCATTGGGCTTTGTTATACTCGATCAGGGGGCTTTGTTATACTCGATCAGGGGCCTTTCTTGTACTCGATCAGGGGCCTTTGTTATACTCGATCAGGGTCCTTTGTTATACTCGAGCAGGGGCCTTTGTTATATTCGATTAGGGGAATTTGTTCTACTCGATCAGAGGTCTTTGTTATACTTGATCAGGGGCCTTTGTTATACTCGATCAGGGGCCTTTGTTGTACCCGATGACGGGGTTTTGTTGTACTCGAAGAGAGGCCTTTGTTGCACTCGATCAGGGGCCTTTGTTGTACTCGATTAGGGGCCTTTGTTATACTCGATCAGAGGCCTTTGAAATACTCGATTAGGGGTCTTTGTTATACTCGATCAGGGGCCTTTATTTTACTCGATCAGGGGCCTTTGTTATACTCGATCAGGGGGCTTTGTTATACTCGATCAGGGGGCTTTGCTATACTCTACCAGGGGGCATTGTTATACTCGATAATGGCCTTTGTTATACTCGATAATGGCCTTTTTTATACTCGATCCCGGGGCTTTGTCATACTCGATCAGGGGAATTTGTTATACTCGATTAGTGGACTTTGTTATACTCGATTTGGGATCTTTCTTATACTCGATCAGGGGGACTTAGTTATACTCGATTAGGGGCCTTTGTTATGCTCGATAAGGGACTTTGTTATACTCGTATGAGTGGCCTTTGTTATACTCGATCAGGGGATATGTTATACTCGATCTGGGTATGTGTTATACTCAACCGGGGGCGTTTGTTATACTTGATCATGGGCCTTTGTTATACTCGATCAGGTGACTTTGTTATACTCGACCATGGGACTTTGTTATTCTCGATCAGGGGCCTTTGTTATACTCGACCAGGTTACTTTGTTTTACTCGATCAGGGGACTTTGATATACTCGATCAGGGGGCTTTGTTATACTCGACCAGGGGCCTTTGTTATGGGGCATTTGTAATACTCGATAAGGGGCCTTTGTTATACTCGATTAGGGGCCTTTGTTATACTTGATCAGAGGCCTTTGTTATACTCGATTAGGGGCCTTTGTTAAACTCGATCAGGGGCCTTTGTTATACTCGATCAGGGTCCTTTGTTATACTCGATCAGGGGCCTTTGTTATACTCGATCAGGGTGCTTTGCAATACTCGATGAGGGGGCTTTGTTATGCTCGATCAGGGGATATGTTATACTCGATCAGGGAACTTTGTTATACTCGATGAGGGAGCTTTGTTATACCCGACCAGGGGACTTTGTTATACTCGACCAGGGGACTTTGTTATACTCGATCAGGGGAATTTGTTATACTCGATTAGGGGGTCTTTGTTATCCTTGATCTGGGTCCTCGATCAGGGGCCTTTGTTATACTCGATCAGGGGGCTTTGTTATACTCGATGAGGGGAGCTTTGTTATACCCGACCAGGGGACTTTGTTATACTCGACCAGGGGACTTTGTTATACTCGATCAAGGGAATTTGTTATACTCGATTAGGGGGTCTTTGTTATCCTTGATCTGGGTCCTCGATCAGGGGCCTTTGTTATACTCGATCAGGGGGCTTTGTTATACTCGATCAGGGGGCTTCGTTATACTCGATGAGGGGCCTTTCTTGTACTCGATCAGGGGCCTTTGTTGTACTCGATCAGGGGATATATTATACTCCATCAGGGAGATTTGTTATACTCGATGAGTGGGCTTTGTTATACTCCACCAGGGAACTTTGTTATACTCGACCAGGGGACTTTGTTATACTTGATCAGGGGACTTTGTTATACTCGATCAGAGGAATTTGCTAGAGTCGACCAGGGGACTTTGTTATACTCGACCAGGGCACTTTGTTATACTTGATCAGGGGCCTCGATGAGGGGCCTTTGTTATACTCGATGAGGGGCCTTTGTAATACTCGATGAGGGTCTTTTGTCATACTCGATCAGGGGGTTATGTTATACTCGATGAGAGGGCTTTGTTATAGTCAACCAGGTTACTTTGTTATACTCGACCAGGGAACTTTGTTACACTCGATCAGGGGAATTTGTTATACTCGATTAGGGGTCTTTGTTATACTTGATCAAGGGCCTCGATCAGGGGCCTTTGTTATACTCGATCAGGGAACTTTGTTATACTCGATCAGGGGAATTTGTTGTACTCGATTAGGGGTCTTTGTTATACATGATCAGGGGCCTCGATCAGGGTCCTTTGTTATACTCGATCAGGGGATTTACTATACTCGATCAGGGGGCTTCGTTATACTCGATCAGGGGCCTTTGTTGTACTCGATTAGGGGCCTTTGTTGTACTCGATCAGGCGCCTCTGTTATACTCGATAAGAGGTCTTTGTCATACTCGATCAGGGGACTTTGTTATACTCGATCACGGGGCTTTGTCATACTCGATCAGGGGAATTTGTTATACTCAATTAGTGGACTTTGTTATACTCGATCAGGGGACTTTGTTATACTCGATGAGGGGACTTTGTTGTATGACAGACGCTGTTTGTACTCGATCAGAATTTGTTATACTCGATTGGGGTCTTTGTTATACTTGATCAGGGAGATCAGGGGCACTTTTGTTATACTCGATCAGGGGGAGCTTTGCCTCACTCGATCAAGAGCTGCAGAATTATACTCGATCAGGGGCGCTGTTGCACTCCAGTCAGGGGCCTTTGTTGTACTCGATGAGGGGCCTTTGTTATACTCGATAAAAGGTCTTTGTTATACTCGATCAGGGGACTTTGTTATACTAGATCACGGGGCTTTGTTAAACTCGATCAGGGGAATTTGTTACACTCAATTAGTGGACTTTGCTATACTCGATCAGAGGACTTTGTTGTACTCGATCCTGGGAATTTGTTATACTCGATCAGGGGACTTTGTTATACTCGATGAGGGGAGTTTGTTGTACTCGAACAGGGGCCTTTGTTGTACTCGATCAGGGGCCTTTGATATACTCGATCAAGGGACATTGTTATACTCGATCAGGGGCCTTTGTTGTACTCGTTGAGGGGCCTTTTTTGTACTCAATCAGGGGCCTTTGATTTACTCGATAAGAGGTCTTTTTTATACTCGATCCGGGGACTTTGTTATACTCGATCACGGGGCTTTGTTATACTCGATCAGGGGAATTTGTTGCACTCGATCAGGGGCATTTGTTGTACTCGATCAGGGGAATTTGTTATACTCGATTAGGGGTTCTTTGATATACTTGATCAGGGGCGAAGATCAGGGGCCTTTGTTATACTCGATCAGGGGCTTTGCTATACTCGATCAGGGGGCTTCGTTATACTCGATGAGGGGCCTTTGTTGCACTCGATCAGGGGCATTTGTTGTACTCGATCAGAGGCCTTTGCTATACTCGATAAGAGGTCTTTGTTATACTCGACCAGGATCCTTTGTTATACTCGATGATTGGGCTTTGTTATACTCGATAAGGGAACTTTGTTATACTCGATGAGGGGACTTTGTTATGCTCGACCAGGGGACTTTTTATACTCGATCAGGGGACTTTGTTATACTCGATGATTGGGCTTTGTTATACTCGATCAGGGGACTTTGTTATACTCGACCAGGGTCCTTTTTTATGCTCGACCAGTGGCCTTTGTTATACTCGATGAGGGGGCTTTGTTATATTCGATTAGGGGACTTTGTTATACTCGACCAGGGACCTTTGTTATGGTCAACAAGGGGACTTTGTTATACTCAATCAGGGGACTTTGTTATACTTGATCAGGGGGCTTTGTTTTCCTCGATCAGGGGACTTTGTTATACTCGATTAGGGGACTTTGTTATACTCGATGATTGGGCTTTGTTATACTCGATCAAGGGCCTTTTCGTAATCGATTAGGGGACTTTGTTAGACTTGATGAGGGGCCTTTGTTATACTCAATCATGGGCCATTGTTATATTCAACCAGGGGACTTTGTTATACTCTATCAGGGGGCTTTGTTATACACGTTTAGGGGATTTTGTTATACTCGATCCGGGGAATTTGTTATACTCGATCAGGGGACTTTGTTATACACGTTTAGGGGACTTTGTTATACTCGATCAGGGGACTTTGTTTACTCGATCATGGGCCTTTGTTGTACTCGATTAGGGGCCTTTGTAATACTCGATCAGGGGCCTTTGTAATACTCGACAAGGGGCCTTTGTTAAACTCGATAAGTGGGCTTTTTTATACTCGATCATTGGGCTTTGTTATACTCGATCATGGGACTATGTTTTACTCGATTAGGGGCGTTTGTTATACTCGATGAGGGGCCTTTGTTAAACTCGATGAGTGGGCTTTTTTATACTCGATCATTGGGCTTTGTTATACTCGATCAGGGGGCTTTGTTATACTCGATCAGGGGCCTTTCTTGTACTCGATCAGGGTCCTTTGTTATACTCGAGCAGGGGCCTTTGTTAAATTCGTTTAGGGGAATTTGTTCTACTCGATCAGAGGTCTTTGTTATACCTGATCAGGGGCCTTTGTTATACTCGATCAGGGGCCTTTGTTTTGCTCGATGACGGGCTTTTGTTGTACTCGAGCAGGGGCCTTTGTTGCACTCGATCAGGGGCCTTTGTTGTACTCGATTAGGGGCCTTTGTTATACTCGATCAGAGGCCTTTGTTATACTCGATCAGGGGGCTTTGTTATACTCGATCAGTGGACTTTGCTATACTCTACCAGGGGGCTTTGTTATACTCGATAATGGCCTTTGTTATACTCGATAATGGCCTCTGTTATACTCGATCCCGGGGCTTTGTTATACTCGATCAGGGGAATTTGTTATACTCGATTAGTGGACTTTGTTATACTCGATTTGGGATATTTCTTATACTCGATCAGGGGACTTAGTTATACTCGATTAGGGGCCTTTGTTATGCTCGATAAGGGACTTTGTTATACTCGTATGAGTGGCCTTTGTTATACTCGATCAGGGGATATGTTATACTCGATCTGGGTATGTGTTATACTCAACCGGGGGCGTTTGTTATACTTGATCATGGGCCTATGTTATACTCGATCAGGTGACTTTGTTATACTCGACAATGGGTCTTTGTTATTCTCGATCAGGGGCCTTTGTTATACTCGACCAGGGGACTTTGTTATACTCGACCAGGGGACTTTGTTTAACTCAATCAGGGGACTTTTTTTATAATCGATAAGGGTTTTTGTTATACTCGATCAGGGGCCTTTATTATACTCGATCAAGGGGACTTTGTTATACTCCATCAGGGGACTTAGTTATACTCGATAAGAAGGACTTTGTTATACCCGATTAGGGTTTTTGTTATACTCGATCAGGGGCCTTTATTATACTCGATCAAGTGCCTTTGTTATACTCGATCAGAAGACTTTGTTATACTCGATAAGAAGGACTTTGTTATACTCGATTAGGGGACTTTGTTATACTCGACCAGGGGACTTTGTTATACTCGATCAGGGGACTTTGTTATACTCGATCAGGGGACATTACTATACTCGATTAGGGGCCTTTGTTATACTCGATCAGGGGACTTTGATATACTCGATCAGGAGGCTTTGTTATACTCGACCAGGGGTCTTTGTTATGCTCAATCAGGGTACTTCGTTATACTCGATCAGGGGCCTTTGTTATACTATATCAGAGGCTTTTGTTACACTCGAACCAAGGGAATTTATTAAACTCGATCAGAGGACTTTGTTATGCTCGATCAGGGGACATTACTATACTCGATTAGGGGCCTTTGTTATACTCGATCAGGGGACTTTGATATACTCGATCTGGAGGCTTTGTTATACTCGACCAGGGGTCTTTGTTATGCTCAATCAGGGTACTTTGTTATACTCGATCAGGGGCCTTTGTTATACTATATCAGAGGCTTTTGTTATACTCGAACCAGGGGAATTTGTTAAACTCGATAAGGGGACTTTGTTATACTCGATGAGGGGCCTTTGTTATACTGTATCAAGGCCATTATTATACTCGACCAGGGGGGTTTGATATACTTGATCAGGGGACTTTCTTATACTCCATGAGGGGGCTCTTTTATACTCGACCAGGGTGATTTGTTATGTTCGACCAGTGGCCTTTGTTATACTCGATCAGGGCGCTTTGTTATATTCGATTAGGGGACTTTCATATATTAGACCAGGGGCCTTTGTTATGGTCAACCAGGGGACTTTGTTATACTCGATGAGGGGACTTTGTTATACTCGATCAGGGGGCTTTGTTTTCGTCGACCAGGGAACTTTGTTATACTCGATCAGGGATTTTGTTATACCTGATCAGGGGACTTTGTAATATTCGATAAGGGGGGCTTTGTTATACTCGACCAGAGGCATTTGTTATGCCCGATAAGGGACTTTGTTATACTCGATGAGGGGCCTTTGTTATACTCGATCAGGGGACATTACTATACTCGACCCGGGAACTTTGTTATACACGATCAGGGGATATGTTATACTCGATCAGGGGATGTGTTATACTCGATCAGGGGACTTTTTTATACTCAGTGAGGAGGCTTTGTTATACTCAACCGGGAGCCCTTGTTATACTCGATAAGGGGCCTTTGTTATACTCGATCAGGGGACATTACTATACTCGACCCGGGAACTTTGTTATACACGATCAGGGGATATGTTATACTCGATCAGCGGATGTGTTCTACTCGATCAGGGGACTTTTTTATACTCAGTGAGGAGGCTTTGTTATACTCACCCGGGAGCCTTTGTTATACTCGATAAGGGGACTTTGTTATGCTCGACCAGGGGACTTTGTTATACTCGATCAAGGGACTTTGTTATACTCGATGATTGGGCTTTGTTATACTCGATAGGGAGACTTTGTTATACTCGACCAGGGTCCTTTTTTATGCTCGATTAGTGGCCTTTGTTATCCTCGATCAGGGGTCTTTGTTATATTCGATTAGGGGACTTTGTTATACTCGACCAGGGGCCTTTGTTATGGTCAACCATGGGACTTTGTTATACTCAATCAGGGGACTTTGTTATACTTGATCAGGGGGCTTTGTTTTCCTCGACCAAGGGACTCTGTTATACTCTATTAGGGGACTTTGTTATACTCGATTATTGGGCTCTGTTATACTCGATCAAGCGCCTTTTCAAAATCGATCAGGGGACTTTGTTAGAGTCGATGAGGGGCCTTTGTTATACTCGATGAGGGGCCTTTGTTATACTCAGTCATGGGCCATTGTTATATTCAACCGGGGGACTTTGTTATACTCGATCAGGGGGCTTTGTTATAATCGATTAGGGGACTTTGTTATACTCGATGAGGGGCATTTGTTATACTCGATCAGAAGACTTTGTTAAACCTGATCAGGGGGCTTTGTTATGCTCGATCAGGGGCCTTTGTTATACTATATCAGGGGATTTTGTTATACTCGAACCAGGGGAATCTGTTATACTCGATCATGAGACTTTGTTATACTCGATCAGGGCCTTTATTATTCTCGACTAGGGGAGTTTGATATACTCGATCAGGGGACTTTGTTATACTCGGTCAGGGGGCTTTATTATACTCGATCAGGGGACTTTGTTATACTCGATCAGGGGACTTTGTTATACTCGATCAAGAGGCTTTGTTATACTCAACCGAGGGCCTTTGTTATACTCGATCAGGGGCCTTTGTTATATTCGATCAAGGGACTTTGTTATACTCGATGATTGGGCTTTGTTATACTCGATCAGGGGCCTTTGGTATACTCGATCCGGGGATTTTGTTATACTCGATTAGAGGACTTTGTTATTCTCGACCAGGGGTCTTTGTTATGCTCGATCAGGGGACTTTTTTATATTCGATCAGAGGACTTTGTTATACTCGATGAGGGGCCTTTATTATACTCGATCAGGCGCTTTGTTATACTCGATTAGGAGACATTACTATACTCGACCAGGGAACTTTGTTATACACGATCAGGGGATGTGTTATACTCGATCAGGGCACTTTGTTATACTCGATCAGGAGGCTTTGTTATACTCGATGAGGGGACTTTGTTATACTCGACTAGGGAACTTTGTTATACTCGATGAGGGGGCGTTGTTATACTCGATCAGGGGACATAACTATCCTTGACCAGGGAACTTTGTTATACACGATCAGGGGATATGTTATACTCGATCAGGGGATGTGTTTTACTCGATCAAGGGACTTTGTTATACTCGATCAGGAGGCTTTGTTATACTCGATCAGGTGACTTTGTTATGCTCGACCATGGGACTTTGTTATAGTCGATCTGAGGACTTTGTTATACTCGATCAGGGGACTTTGTTATACTCGACCAGGGGACTTTGTTATACTCGACCAGGGGACTTTGTTTTACTCGATCAGGGGATTTTTTTATATTCGATCAGGGTTTTTGTTATACTCGATCAGGGGCCTTTATTAGACTCGATCAAGGGCCTTTGTTATATTCGATCAGGGGACTTTGTTATACTCGATAAGAAGGACTTTGTTATACTCGATTAGGGGACTTTGTTATACTCGACCAGGGGACTTTGTTATACTCCATCAGGGGACATTTCTGTACTAGACCAGGGAACTTTGTTATACACGATCAGGTGATATGTTATACTCAACCGGGGGCCTTTGTTATACTCGATCAAGGGACTTTGTTATACTCGACCATGGGACTTTGTTATACTAGATCAGGGGACTTTGCTATACTCGATCAGGGGCCTGTATTATATTTGACCAGGGGACTATGTTATACTCGATTTGGGGACTTTGTTATACTTGATGAGAGGGCTTTGTTATACTCGATCAGGGGACTTTGTTATACTCGACCAGGGTCCTTTGTTATGCTCGACCAGTGGCCTTTGTTATAATAGATCAGGGGTTTTGTTATACTCGATCAGGGAACTTTGTTATACTCGATAAGGTTACTTTGTTATACTCGATGAGAGGACTTTGTTTTACTCGATCAGGGGACTTTTTTATATTCGATCATGGGACTTTATTATACTCGATCAAGGGCCTTTGTTATACTCGATCAGGGGACTTTGTTATACTCGATCAGAGGACTTTGTTATACTTGATCAGGGGACTTTGTTATACTCGATGAGGGGTCTTTGTTATACTCGATTAGGGGA
The DNA here is from genome assembly GCF_018991925.1 of Homarus americanus. NCBI lineage: Eukaryota > Metazoa > Arthropoda > Malacostraca > Decapoda > Nephropidae > Homarus > Homarus americanus. The sequence goes on from NW_024719427.1 coordinate 19,665, forward strand.
CATTACTATACTCGACCAGGGAACTTTGTTATACACGATTAGGGGATATGTTATACTTGATCAGGGGACTTTGTAATATTCGATCGGGGGACTTTGTTATACTCGACCAGGGGCCTTTGTTATGCTATATCAAAGGCTTTTGTTATACTCGAACCAGGGGAATTTGTTATACTCGATAAGGGGCCTTTGTTATACTCGACCAGGGGCCTTTGTTATGCTATATCAGAGGCTTTTGTTATACTCGAACCAGGGGAATTTGTTATACTCGATAAGGGGCCTTTGTTATACTCGATCAGGAGGCTTTGTTATACTCGATCAGGTGACTTTGTTATGCTCGACCATGGGACTTTGTTATACTCGATTAGGGGACTTTGTTATACTCGACCAGGGGACTTTGTTATACTCGACCAGGGGACTTTGTTTTACTCGATCAGGGGATTTTTTTATATTCGATCAGGGTTTTTGTTATACTCGATCAGGGGCCTTTATTAGACTCGATCAAGGGCCTTTGTTATTTTCGATTGGGGGACTTTGTTTTCCTCGACCTGGGGACTTTGTTATACTCGATCAGGGGACTTTGTTATACTCGATCAGGGGACTTTGTTATACTCGATCAGGGGACATTACTATACTCGATTAGGGGCCTTTGTTATTCTCGATCAGGGGACTTTGTTATGCTCAATCAGGGTACTTTGTTATACTCGATGAGGGGCCTTTGTTATACTATATCAGAGGCTTTTGTTATACTCGAACCAGGGGAATTTGTTAAACTCGATAAGGGGACTTTGTTATACTCGATGAGGGGCCTTTGTTATACTATATCAGGGCCATTATTATACTCGACCAGGGGGGTTTGATATACTTGATCAGGGGACTTTCTTATACTCCATGAGGGGGCTCTTTTATACTCGACCAGGGTGATTTGTTTTGTTCGACCAGTGGCCTTTGTTATACTCGATCAGGGGGCTTTGTTATATTCGATTAGGGGACTTTTATATATTAGACCAGGGGCCTTTGTTATGGTCAACCAGGGGACTTTGTTATACTCGATGAGGGGACTTTGTTATACTCGATCAGGGGGCTTTGTTTTCGTCGACCAGGGAACTTTGTTATACTCGATCAGGGATTTTGTTATACCTGATCAGGGGACTTTGTAATATTCGATCAGGGGGGCTTTGTTATACTAGACCAGAGGCCTTTGTTATGCCCGATAAGGGACTTTGTTATACTCGATGAGGGGCCTTTGTTATACTCGATCAAGGGACATTACTATACTCGACCCGGGAACTTTGTTATACACGATCAGGGGATATGTTATACTCGATCAGGGGATGTGTTATACTCGATCAGGGGACTTTTTTATACTCAGTGAGGAGGCGTTGTTATACTCAACCGGGAGCCTTTGTTATACTCGATAAGGGGACTTTGTTATACTCGATCAGGGGACTTTGTTATGCTCGACCAGGGGACTTTGTTATACTCGATCACGGGACTTTGTTATACTCGATGATTGGGCTTTGTTATACTCGATAGGGAGACTTTGTTATACTCGACCAGGGTCCTTTTTTATGCTCGACCAGTGGCCTTTGTTATACTCGATCAGGGGTCTTTGTTATATTCGATTAGGGGACTTTGTTATACTCGACCAGGGGCCTTTGTTATGGTCAATCAGGGGACTTTGTTATACTTGATCAGGGGGCTTTGTTTTCCTCGACCAGGGGACTCTGTTATACTCGATCAGGGGACTTTGTTATACTCGATTATTGGGCTTTGTTATACTCAATCAAGCGCCTTTTCATAATCGATCAGGGACTTTGTTAGAGTCGATGAGGGGCCTTTGTTATACTCGATGAGGGGCCTTTGTTATACTCAGTCATGGGCCATTGTTATATTCAACCGGGGGACTTTGTTATACTCGATCAGGGGGCTTTGTTATAATCGATTTGGGGACTTTGTTATTCTCGATGAGGGGCATTTGTTATACTCGATCAGGGGACTTTGTTAAACCTGATCAGGGGGCTTTGTTATGCTCGATCAGGGGCCTTTGTTATACTATATTAGGGGATTTTGTTATACTCGAACCAGGGGAATTTGTTATACTCGATCATGAGACTTTGTTATACTTGATCAGGGCCTTTATTATTCTCGACTAGGGGAGTTTGATATACTCGATCAGGGATTTTGTTATACTCGGTCAGGGGCTTTATTTATACTCGATCAGGGACTGTTATGCTCGATCAAAGAGGCTTTGTTATACTCAACGGGGCCTTTCTTATACTCGATCAGGGCCTTTGTTATACTCGATCAAGGGACTTTGTTATACTCGATGATTGGGCTTTGTTATACTCGATCAGGGGCCTTTGTTATACTCGATCCAGGGACTTTGTTATACTCGATTAGAGGACTTTGTTATACACGATCAGGGGACTTTGTTTTACTCGATCAGGGGACTTTTTTATATTCGATCAGAGGACTTTGTTATACTCGATGAAGGGCCTTTATTATACTCCATCAGGGGCTTTGTTATACTCGATTAGGAGACATTACTATACTCGACTAGGGAACTTTGTTATACACGATCAAGGGATGTGTTATACTCGATCAGGGGACTTTGTTATACTCGATCAGGAGGCTTTGTTATACTCGACCAGGGAACTTTGTTATACTCGATGAGGGGGCGTTGTTATACTCGATCAGGGGACATAACTATACTTGACCAGGGAACTTTGTTATACACGATCAGGGGATATGTTATACTCGATCAGGGGATGTGTTATACTCGATCAAGGGACTTTGTTATACTCGATCAGGAGGCTTTGTTATACTCGATCAGGTGACTTTGTTATGCTCGACCATGGGACTTTGTTATAGTCGATCTGAGGACTTTGTTATACTCGATCAGGGGACTTTGTTATACTCGACCAGGGGACTTTGTTATACTCGACCAGGGGACTTTGTTTTACTCGATCAGGGGATTTTTTTATATTCGATCAGGGTTTTTGTTATACTCGATCAGGGGCCTTTATTAGACTATATCAAGGGCCTTTGTTATATTCGATCAGGGGACTTTGTTATACTCGATAAGAAGGACTTTGTTATACTCGATTAGGGGACTTTGTTATACTCGACCAGGGGACTTTGTTATACTCGATCAGGGGACATTTCTATACTAGACCAGGGAACTTTGTTATACACGATCAGGTGATATGTTATACTCAACCGGGGGCCTTTGTTATACTCGATCAAGGGACTTTGTTATACTCGACCATGGGACTTTGTTATACTAGATCAGGGGACTTTGCTATACTCGATCAGGGGCCTGTATTATATTTGACCAGGAGACTTTTGTTATACTCGATTTGGGGACTTTGTTATACTTGATGAGAGGGCTTTGTTATACTCGATCAGTGGACTTTGTTATACTCGACCAGGGTCCTTTGTTATGCTCGACCAGTGGCCTTTGTTATAATCGATCAGGGGTTTTATTATACTCGATCAGGGAACTTTGTTATACTCGATAAGGTGACTTTGTTATACTCGATGAGAGGACTTTGTTTTACTCGATCAGGGGACTTTTTTATATTCGATCATGGGACTTTATTAGACTCGATCAAGGGCCTTTGTTATACTCGATGAGGGGTCTTTTTATACTCGATTAGGGGACATTACTATACTCGACCAGGGAACTTTGTTATACACGATTAGGGGATATGTTATACTTGATCAGGGGACTTTGTAATATTCGATCGGGGGACTTTGTTATACTCGACCAGGGGCCTTTGTTATGCTATATCAAAGGCTTTTGTTATACTCGAACTAGGGGAATTTGTTATACTCGATAAGGGGCCTTTGTTATACTCGACCGAGGAGCTTTGTTGTATGCTATATCAGAGGCTTTGTTATACTCGAACCAGAATTTGTTATACTCGATAAGGGGCGCTGTTATACTCGATCAGGAGGCTTTGTTATACTCGATCAGGTGACATGCTCCGACCATGGGACTTTGTTATACTCGATTAGGGGACTTTGTTATACTCGACGGGGACTTTGTTATACTCGATCAAGGACTTTTGTTATACTCGACCAGGGGACTTTGTTATACTCGACCAGGGGACTTTGTTTTACTCGATCAGGGGATTTTTTTATATTCGATCAGGGTTTTTGTTATACTCGATCAGGGGCCTTTATTAGACTCGATCAAGGGCCTTTGTTATTTTCGATTAGGGGACTTTGTTATACTCGATGAGGGGTCTTTGTTATACTCGATTAGGGGACATTACTATACTCGACCAGGGAACTTTGTTATACACGATTAGGGGATATGTTATACTTGATCAGGGGACTTTGTAATATTCGATCGGGGGACTTTGTTATACTCGACCAGGGGCCTTTGTTATGCTATATCAAAGGCTTTTGTTATACTCGAACCAGGGGAATTTGTTATACTCGATAAGGGGCCTTTGTTATACTCGACCAGGGGCCTTTGTTATGCTATATCAGAGGCTTTTGTTATACTCGAACCAGGGGAATTTGTTATACTCGATAAGGGGCCTTTGTTATACTCGATCAGGAGGCTTTGTTATACTCGATCAGGTGACTTTGTTATGCTCGACCATGGGACTTTGTTATACTCGATTAGGGGACTTTGTTATACTCGACCAGGGGACTTTGTTATACTCGATCAAGGGACTTTGTTATACTCGACCAGGGGACTTTGTTATACTCGACCAGGGGACTTTGTTTTACTCGATCAGGGGATTTTTTTATATTCGATCAGGGTTTTTGTTATACTCGATCAGGGGCCTTTATTAGACTCGATCAAGACGCTGGCTATTTTCGATTAGGGACTTTGTTATACTCGACCAGGGACTGTGTTATACTCGATCGAGGGGACTTTGTTATACTCGATCAGGGGACATTACTATACTTTCGATTAGGGGCCTTTGTTGCCTGCTCGATCAGGGGACTTTGATATACTCGATCAGGAGGCACGTACTTTTCGACCAGGGGTCTTTGTTATGCTCAATCAGGGTACTTCGTTATACTCGATCAGGGGCCTTTGTTATACTATATCAGAGGCTTTTGTTACACTCGAACCAAGGGAATTTATTAAACTCGATCAGGGGACTTTGTTATGCTCGATCAGGGGACATTACTATACTCGATTAGGGGCCTTTGTTATACTCGATCAGGGGACTTTGATATACTCGATCTGGAGGCTTTGTTATACTCGACCAGGGGTCTTTGTTATGCTCAATCAGGGTACTTTGTTATACTCGATCAGGGGCCTTTGTTATACTATATCAGAGGCTTTTGTTATACTCGAACCAGGGGAATTTGTTAAACTCGATAAGGGGACTTTGTTATACTCGATGAGGGGCCTTTGTTATACTGTATCAAGGCCATTATTATACTCGACCAGGGGGGTTTGATATACTTGATCAGGGGACTTTCTTATACTCCATGAGGGGGCTCTTTTATACTCGACCAGGGTGATTTGTTATGTTCGACCAGTGGCCTTTGTTATACTCGATCAGGGCGCTTTGTTATATTCGATTAGGGGACTTTCATATATTAGACCAGGGGCCTTTGTTATGGTCAACCAGGGGACTTTGTTATACTCGATGAGGGGACTTTGTTATACTCGATCAGGGGGCTTTGTTTTCGTCGACCAGGGAACTTTGTTATACTCGATCAGGGATTTTGTTATACCTGATCAGGGGACTTTGTAATATTCGATAAGGGGGGCTTTGTTATACTCGACCAGAGGCATTTGTTATGCCCGATAAGGGACTTTGTTATACTCGATGAGGGGCCTTTGTTATACTCGATCAGGGGACATTACTATACTCGACCCGGGAACTTTGTTATACACGATCAGGGGATATGTTATACTCGATCAGGGGATGTGTTATACTCGATCAGGGGACTTTTTTATACTCAGTGAGGAGGCTTTGTTATACTCAACCGGGAGCCCTTGTTATACTCGATAAGGGGCCTTTGTTATACTCGATCAGGGGACATTACTATACTCGACCCGGGAACTTTGTTATACACGATCAGGGGATATGTTATACTCGATCAGCGGATGTGTTCTACTCGATCAGGGGACTTTTTTATACTCAGTGAGGAGGCTTTGTTATACTCACCCGGGAGCCTTTGTTATACTCGATAAGGGGACTTTGTTATGCTCGACCAGGGGACTTTGTTATACTCGATCAAGGGACTTTGTTATACTCGATGATTGGGCTTTGTTATACTCGATAGGGAGACTTTGTTATACTCGACCAGGGTCCTTTTTTATGCTCGATTAGTGGCCTTTGTTATCCTCGATCAGGGGTCTTTGTTATATTCGATTAGGGGACTTTGTTATACTCGACCAGGGGCCTTTGTTATGGTCAACCATGGGACTTTGTTATACTCAATCAGGGGACTTTGTTATACTTGATCAGGGGGCTTTGTTTTCCTCGACCAAGGGACTCTGTTATACTCTATTAGGGGACTTTGTTATACTCGATTATTGGGCTCTGTTATACTCGATCAAGCGCCTTTTCAAAATCGATCAGGGGACTTTGTTAGAGTCGATGAGGGGCCTTTGTTATACTCGATGAGGGGCCTTTGTTATACTCAGTCATGGGCCATTGTTATATTCAACCGGGGGACTTTGTTATACTCGATCAGGGGGCTTTGTTATAATCGATTAGGGGACTTTGTTATACTCGATGAGGGGCATTTGTTATACTCGATCAGAAGACTTTGTTAAACCTGATCAGGGGGCTTTGTTATGCTCGATCAGGGGCCTTTGTTATACTATATCAGGGGATTTTGTTATACTCGAACCAGGGGAATCTGTTATACTCGATCATGAGACTTTGTTATACTCGATCAGGGCCTTTATTATTCTCGACTAGGGGAGTTTGATATACTCGATCAGGGGACTTTGTTATACTCGGTCAGGGGGCTTTATTATACTCGATCAGGGGACTTTGTTATACTCGATCAGGGGACTTTGTTATACTCGATCAAGAGGCTTTGTTATACTCAACCGAGGGCCTTTGTTATACTCGATCAGGGGCCTTTGTTATATTCGATCAAGGGACTTTGTTATACTCGATGATTGGGCTTTGTTATACTCGATCAGGGGCCTTTGGTATACTCGATCCGGGGATTTTGTTATACTCGATTAGAGGACTTTGTTATTCTCGACCAGGGGTCTTTGTTATGCTCGATCAGGGGACTTTTTTATATTCGATCAGAGGACTTTGTTATACTCGATGAGGGGCCTTTATTATACTCGATCAGGCGCTTTGTTATACTCGATTAGGAGACATTACTATACTCGACCAGGGAACTTTGTTATACACGATCAGGGGATGTGTTATACTCGATCAGGGCACTTTGTTATACTCGATCAGGAGGCTTTGTTATACTCGATGAGGGGACTTTGTTATACTCGACTAGGGAACTTTGTTATACTCGATGAGGGGGCGTTGTTATACTCGATCAGGGGACATAACTATCCTTGACCAGGGAACTTTGTTATACACGATCAGGGGATATGTTATACTCGATCAGGGGATGTGTTTTACTCGATCAAGGGACTTTGTTATACTCGATCAGGAGGCTTTGTTATACTCGATCAGGTGACTTTGTTATGCTCGACCATGGGACTTTGTTATAGTCGATCTGAGGACTTTGTTATACTCGATCAGGGGACTTTGTTATACTCGACCAGGGGACTTTGTTATACTCGACCAGGGGACTTTGTTTTACTCGATCAGGGGATTTTTTTATATTCGATCAGGGTTTTTGTTATACTCGATCAGGGGCCTTTATTAGACTCGATCAAGGGCCTTTGTTATATTCGATCAGGGGACTTTGTTATACTCGATAAGAAGGACTTTGTTATACTCGATTAGGGGACTTTGTTATACTCGACCAGGGGACTTTGTTATACTCTATCAGGGGACATTTCTGTACTAGACCAGGGAACTTTGTTATACACGATCAGGTGATATGTTATACTCAACCGGGGGCCTTTGTTATACTCGATCAAGGGACTTTGTTATACTCGACCATGGGACTTTGTTATACTAGATCAGGGGACTTTGCTATACTCGATCAGGGGCCTGTATTATATTTGACCAGGGGACTATGTTATACTCGATTTGGGGACTTTGTTATACTTGATGAGAGGGCTTTGTTATACTCGATCAGGGGACTTTGTTATACTCGACAAGGGTCCTTTGTTATGCTCGACCAGTGGCCTTTGTTATAATAGATCAGGGGTTTTGTTATACTCGATCAGGGAACTTTGTTATACTCGATAAGGTTACTTTGTTATACTCGATGAGAGGACTTTGTTTTACTCGATCAGGGAACTTTTTTATATTCGATCATGGGACTTTATTATACTCGATCAAGGGCCTTTGTTATACTCGATCAGGGGACTTTGTTATACTCGATCAGAGGACTTTGTTATACTTGATCAGGGGACTTTGTTATACTCGATGAGGGGTCTTTGTTATACTCGATTAGGGGACATTACTATACTCGACCAGGGAACTTTGTTATACACGATTAGGGGATATGTTATACTTGATCAGGGGACTTTGTAATATTCGATCGGGGGGCTTTGTTATACTCGACCAGGGGCCTTTGTTATGCTATATCAGAGGCTTTTGTTATACTCGAACCAGGGGAATTTGTTATACTCGATAAGGGGCCTTTGTTATACTCGACCAGGGGCCTTTGTTATGCTATATCAGAGGCTTTTGTTATACTCGAACCAGGGCATTTGTTATACTCGATAAGGGGCCTTTGTTATACTCGATCAGGAGGCTTTGTTATACTCGATCAGGTGACTTTGTTATGCTCGACCATGGGACTTTGTTATACTCGATCAGGGGACTTTGTTATACTCGACCAGGGGACATTGTTATACTCGACCAGGGGACTTTGTTTTACTCGATCAGGGGATTTTTTTATATTCGATCAGGGTTTTTGTTATACTCGATCAGGGGCCTTTATTAGACTCGATCAAGGGCCTTTGTTATTTTCGATTGGGGGACTTTGTTTTCCTCGACCTGGGGACTTTGTTATACTCGATCAGGGGACTTTGTTATACTCGATCAGGGGACTTTGTTATACTCGATCAGGGGACATTACTATACTCGATTAGGGGCCTTTGTTATTCTCGATCAGGGGACTTTGTTATGCTCAATCAGGGTACTTTGTTATACTCGATGAGGGGCCTTTGTTATACTATATCAGAGGCTTTTGTTATACTCGAACCAGGGGAATTTGTTAAACTCGATAAGGGGACTTTGTTATACTCGATGAGGGGCCTTTGTTATACTATATCAGGGCCATTATTATACTCGACCAGGGGGGTTTGATATACTTGATCAGGGGACTTTCTTATACTCCATGAGGGGGCTCTTTTATACTCGACCAGGGTGATTTGTTTTGTTCGACCAGTGGCCTTTGTTATACTCGATCAGGGGGCTTTGTTATATTCGATTAGGGGACTTTTATATATTAGACCAGGGGCCTTTGTTATGGTCAACCAGGGGACTTTGTTATACTCGATGAGGGGACTTTGTTATACTCGATCAGGGGGCTTTGTTTTCGTCGACCAGGGAACTTTGTTATACTCGATCAGGGATTTTGTTATACCTGATCAGGGGACTTTGTAATATTCGATCAGGGGGGCTTTGTTATACTAGACCAGAGGCCTTTGTTATGCCCGATAAGGGACTTTGTTATACTCGATGAGGGGCCTTTGTTATACTCGATCAAGGGACATTACTATACTCGACCCGGGAACTTTGTTATACACGATCAGGGGATATGTTATACTCGATCAGGGGATGTGTTATACTCGATCAGGGGACTTTTTTATACTCAGTGAGGAGGCGTTGTTATACTCAACCGGGAGCCTTTGTTATACTCGATAAGGGGACTTTGTTATACTCGATCAGGGGACTTTGTTATGCTCGACCAGGGGACTTTGTTATACTCGATCACGGGACTTTGTTATACTCGATGATTGGGCTTTGTTATACTCGATAGGGAGACTTTGTTATACTCGACCAGGGTCCTTTTTTATGCTCGACCAGTGGCCTTTGTTATACTCGATCAGGGGTCTTTGTTATATTCGATTAGGGGACTTTGTTATACTCGACCAGGGGCCTTTGTTATGGTCAATCAGGGGACTTTGTTATACTCAATCAGGGGACTTTGTTATACTTGATCAGGGGGCTTTGTTTTCCTCGACCAGGGGACTCTGTTATACTCGATCAGGGGACTTTGTTATACTCGATTATTGGGCTTTGTTATACTCAATCAAGCGCCTTTTCATAATCGATCTGGGGGCTTTGTTAGAGTCGATGAGGGGCCTTTGTTATACTCGATGAGGGGCCTTTGTTATACTCAGTCATGGGCCATTGTTATATTCAACCGGGGGACTTTGTTATACTCGATCAGGGGCTTTGTTATAATCGATTAGGGGACTTTGTTATAGTCGATGAGGGGCATTTGTTATACTCGATCAGGGGACTTTGTTAAACCTGATCAGGGGGCTTTGTTATGCTCGATCAGGGGCCTTTGTTATACTATATTAGGGGATTTTGTTATACTCGAACCAGGGGAATTTGTTATACTCGATCATGAGACTTTGTTATACTCGGTCAGGGCCTTTATTATTCTCGACTAGGGGAGTTTGATATACTCTTTCAGGGGATTTTGTTATACTCGGTCAGGGGGCTTTATTATACTCGATCAGGGGATTTTGTTATACTCGATCAGGGGCCTTTGTTATACTATATCAAAGGCTTTTGTTATACTCGAACCAGGGGAATTTGTTAAACTCGATAAGGGGACTTTGTTATACTCGATGAGGGGCCTTTGTTATACTATATCAAGGCCATTATTATACTCGACCAGGGGGGTTTGATATACTTGATCAGGGGACTTTCTTATACTCCATGAGGGGGCTCTTTTATACTCGACCAGGGTGATTTGTTATGTTCGACCAGTGGCCTTTGTTATACTCGATCAGGGGGCTTTGTTATATTCGATTAGGGGACTTTCATATATTAGACCAGGGGCCTTTGTTATGGTCAACCAGGGGACTTTGTTATACTCGATGAGGGGACTTTGTTATACTCGATCAGGGGGCTTTGTTTTCCTCGACCAGGGAACTTTGTTATACTCGATCAGGGATTTTGTTATACCTGATCAGGGGACTTTGTAATATTCGATAAGGGGGGCTTTGTTATACTCGACCAGAGGCCTTTGTTATGCCCGATAAGGGACTTTGTTATACTCGATGAGGGGCCTTTGTTATACTCGATCAGGGGACATTACTATACTCGACCCGGGAACTTTGTTATACACGATCAGGGGATATGTTATACTCGATCAGGGGATGTGTTATACTCGATCAGGGGACTTTTTTATACTCAGTGAGGAGGCTTTGTTATACTCAACCGGGAGCCTTTGTTATACTCGATAAGGGGCCTTTGTTATACTCGATCAGGGGACATTACTATACTCGACCCGGGAACTTTGTTATACACGATCAGGGGATATGTTATACTCGATCAGCGGATGTGTTATACTCGATCAGGGGACTTTTTTATACTCAGTGAGGAGGCTTTGTTATACTCAACCGGGAGCCTTTGTTATACTCGATAAGGGGACTTTGTTATGCTCGACCAGGGGACTTTGTTATACTCGATCAAGGGACTTTGTTATACTCGATGATTGGGCTTTGTTATACTCGATAGGGAGACTTTGTTATACTCGACCAGGGTCCTTTTTTATGCTCGATTAGTGGCCTTTGTTATCCTCGATCAGGGGTCTTTGTTATATTCGATTAGGGGACTTTGTTATACTCGACCAGGGGCCTTTGTTATGGTCAACCATGGGACTTTGTTATACTCAATCAGGGGACTTTGTTATACTTGATCAGGGGGCTTTGTTTTCCTCGACCAAGGGACTCTGTTATACTCGATTAGGGGACTTTGTTATACTCGATTATTGGGCTTTGTTATACTCGATCAAGCGCCTTTTCATAATCGATCAGGGGACTTTGTTAGAGTCGATGAGGGGCCTTTGTTATACTCGATGAGGGGCCTTTGTTATACTCAGTCATGGGCCATTGTTATATTCAACCGGGGGACTTTGTTATACTCGATCAGGGGGCTTTGTTATAATCGATTAGGGGACTTTGTTATACTCGATGAGGGGCATTTGTTATACTCGATCAGAAGACTTTGTTAAACCTGATCAGGGGGCTTTGTTATGCTCGATCAGGGGCCTTTGTTATACTATATCAGGGGATTTTGTTATACTCGAACCAGGGGAATCTGTTATACTCGATCATGAGACTTTGTTATACTCGATCAGGGCCTTTATTATTCTCGACTAGGGGAGTTTGATATACTCGATCAGGGGACTTTGTTATACTCGGTCAGGGGGCTTTATTATACTCGATCAGGGGACTTTGTTATACTCGATCAGGGGACTTTGTTATACTCGATCAAGAGGCTTTGTTATACTCAACCGAGGGCCTTTGTTATACTCGATCAGGGGCCTTTGTTATATTCGATCAAGGGACTTTGTTATACTCGATGATTGGGCTTTGTTATACTCGATCAGGGGCCTTTGGTATACTCGATCCGGGGACTTTGTTATACTCGATTAGAGGACTTTGTTATACTCGACCAGGGGTCTTTGTTATGCTCGATCAGGGGACTTTTTTATATTCGATCAGAGGACTTTGTTATACTCGATGAGGGGCCTTTATTATACTCGATCAGGGGCTTTGTTATACTCGATTAGGAGACATTACTATACTCGACCAGGGAACTTTGTTATACACGATCAGGGGATGTGTTATACTCGATCAGGGGACCTTGTTATACTCGATCAGGAGGCTTTGTTATACTCGATGAGGGGACTTTGTTATACTCGACTAGGGAACTTTGTTATACTCGATGAGGGGGCGTTGTTATACTCGATCAGGGGACATAACTATACTTGACCAGGGAACTTTGTTATACACGATCAGGGGATATGTTATACTCGATCAGGGGATGTGTTATACTCGATCAAGGGACTTTGTTATACTCGATCAGGAGGCTTTGTTATACTCGATCAGGTGACTTTGTTATGCTCGACCATGGGACTTTGTTATAGTCGATCTGAGGACTTTGTTATACTCGATCAGGGGACTTTGTTATACTCGACCAGGGGACTTTGTTATACTTTGTTATACTCGACCAGGGGACTTTGTTTTACTCGATCAGGGGATTTTTTTATATTCGATCAGGGTTTTTGTTATACTCGATCAGGGGCCTTTATTAGACTCGATCAAGGGCCTTTGTTATATTCGATCAGGGGACTTTGTTATACTCGATAAGAAGGACTTTGTTATACTCGATTAGGGGACTTTGTTATACTCGACCAGGGGACTTTGTTATACTCTATCAGGGGACATTTCTGTACTAGACCAGGGAACTTTGTTATACACGATCAGGTGATATGTTATACTCAACCGGGGGCCTTTGTTATACTCGATCAAGGGACTTTGTTATACTCGACCATGGGACTTTGTTATACTAGATCAGGGGACTTTGCTATACTCGATCAGGGGCCTGTATTATATTTGACCAGGGGACTATGTTATACTCGATTTGGGGACTTTGTTATACTTGATGAGAGGGCTTTGTTATACTCGATCAGGGGACTTTGTTATACTCGACAAGGGTCCTTTGTTATGCTCGACCAGTGGCCTTTGTTATAATAGATCAGGGGTTTTGTTATACTCGATCAGGGAACTTTGTTATACTCGATAAGGTTACTTTGTTATACTCGATGAGAGGACTTTGTTTTACTCGATCAGGGAACTTTTTTATATTCGATCATGGGACTTTATTATACTCGATCAAGGGCCTTTGTTATACTCGATCAGGGGACTTTGTTATACTCGATCAGAGGACTTTGTTATACTTGATCAGGGGACTTTGTTATACTCGATGAGGGGTCTTTGTTATACTCGATTAGGGGACATTACTATACTCGACCAGGGAACTTTGTTATACACGATTAGGGGATATGTTATACTTGATCAGGGAACTTTGTAATATTCGATCGGGGGGCTTTGTTATACTCGACCAGGGGCCTTTGTTATGCTATATCAGAGGCTTTTGTTATACTCGAACCAGGGGAATTTGTTATACTCGATAAGGGGCCTTTGTTATACTCGACCAGGGGCCTTTGTTATGCTATATCAGAGGCTTTTGTTATACTCGAACCAGGGCATTTGTTATACTCGATAAGGGGCCTTTGTTATACTCGATCAGGAGGCTTTGTTATACTCGATCAGGTGACTTTGTTATGCTCGACCATGGGACTTTGTTATACTCGATCAGGGGACTTTGTTATACTCGACCAGGGGACATTGTTATACTCGACCAGGGGACTTTGTTTTACTCGATCAGGGGATTTTTTTATATTCGATCAGGGTTTTTGTTATACTCGATCAGGGGCCTTTATTAGACTCGATCAAGGGCCTTTGTTATTTTCGATTAGGGGCTTTGTTATACTCGACCTGGGGACTTTGTTATACTCGATCAGGGGACTTTGTTATACTCGATCAGGGGACATTACTATACTCGATTAGGGGCCTTTGTTATACTCGATCAGGGGACTTTGATATACTCGATCAGGAGGCTTTGTTATACTCGACCAGGGGTCTTTGTTATGCTCAATCAGGGTACTTTGTTATACTCGATGAGGGGCCTTTGTTATACTATATCAGAGGCTTTTGTTATACTCGAACCAGGGGAATTTGTTAAACTCGATAAGGGGACTTTGTTATACTCGATGAGGGGCCTTTGTTATACTATATCAGGGCCATTATTATACTCGACCGGGGGGGTTTGATATACTTGATGAGGGGACTTTCTTATACTCCATGAGGGGGCTCTTTTATACTCGACCAGGGTGATTTGTTATGTTCGACCAGTGGCCTTTGTTATACTCGATCAGGGGGCTTTGTTATATTCGATTAGGGGACTTTCATATATTAGACCAGGGGCCTTTGTTATGGTCAACCAGGGGACTTTGTTATACTCGATGAGGGGACTTTGTTATACTCGATCAGGGGGCTTTGTTTTCCTCGACCAGGGAACTTTGTTATACTCGATCAGGGATTTTGTTATACCTGATCAGGGGACTTTGTAATATTCGATCAGGGGGGCTTTGTTATACTCGACCAGAGGCCTTTGTTATGCCCGATAAGGGACTTTGTTATACTCGATGAGGGGCCTTTGTTATACTCGATCAGGGGACATTACTATACTCGACCCGGGAACTTTGTTATACACGATCAGGGGATATGTTATACTCGATCAGGGGATGTGTTATACTCGATCAGGGGACTTTTTTATACTCAGTGAGGAGGCTTTGTTATACTCAACCGGGAGCCTTTGTTATACTCGATAAGGGGACTTTGTTATACTCGATCAGGGGACTTTGTTATGCTCGACCAGGGGACTTTGTTATACTCGATCAGGGAACTTTGTTATACTCGATGATTGGGCTTTGTTATACTCGATAGGGAGACTTTGTTATACTCGACCAGGGTCCTTTTTTATGCTCGACCAGTGGCCTTTGTTATACTCGATCAGGGGTCTTTGTTATATTCGATTAGGGGACTTTGTTATACTCGACCAGGGGCCTTTGTTATGGTCAATCAGGGGACTTTGTTATACTTCAGGGGACTTTGTTTACTTGATCCTCGACCAGGGGACTCTGTTATACTCGATCAGGGGACTTTGTTATACTCGATTATTGGGAATGTTATACTCAATCAAGCGCCTTTTCATAATCGATCAGGGGACTTTGTTAGAGTCAATGAGGGGCCTTTGTTATACTCGATGAGGGGCCTTTGTTATACTCAGTCATGGGCCATTGTTATATTCAACCGGGGGACTTTGTTATACTCGATCAGGGGGCTTTGTTATAATCGATTTGGGGACTTTGTTATACTCGATGAGGGGCATTTGTTATACTCGATCAGGGGACTTTGTTAAACCTGATCAGGGGGCTTTGTTATGCTCGATCAGGGGCCTTTGTTATACTATATTAGGGGATTTTGTTATACTCGAACCAGGGGAATTTGTTATACTCGATCATGAGACTTTGTTATACTTGATCAGGGCCTTTATTATTCTCGACTAGGGGAGTTTGATATACTCGATCAGGGGATTTTGTTATACTCGGTCAGGGGGCTTTATTATACTCGATCAGGGGACTTTGTTATGCTCGATCAAGAGGCTTTGTTATACTCAACCGAGGGCCTTTGTTATACTCGATCAGGGGCCTTTGTTATACTCGATCAAGGGACTTTGTTATACTCGATGATTGGGCTTTGTTATACTCGATCAGGGGCCTTTGTTATACTCGATCCGGGGACTTTGTTATACTCGATTAGAGGACTTTGTTATACACGATCAGGGGACTTTGTTTTACTCGATCAGGGGACTTTTTTATATTCGATCAGAGGACTTTGTTATACTCGATGAAGGGCCTTTATTATACTCCATCAGGGGCTTTGTTATACTCGATTAGGAGACATTACTATACTCGACTAGGGAACTTTGTTATACACGATCAAGGGATGTGTTATACTCGATCAGGGGACTTTGTTATACTCGATCAGGAGGCTTTGTTATACTCGACCAGGGAACTTTGTTATACTCGATGAGGGGGCGTTGTTATACTCGATCAGGGGACATAACTATACTTGACCAGGGAACTTTGTTATACACGATCAGGGGATATGTTATACTCGATCAGGGGATGTGTTATACTCGATCAAGGGACTTTGTTATACTCGATCAGGAGGCTTTGTTATACTCGATCAGGGGACTTTGTTATACTCGACCAGGGGACTTTGTTATACTCGACCAGGGGACTTTGTTTTATTCGATCAGGGGATTTTTTTATATTCGATCAGGGTTTTTGTTATACTCGATCAGGGGCCTTTATTAGACTATATCAAGGGCCTTTGTTATATTCGATCAGGGGACTTTGTTATACTCGATAAGAAGGACTTTGTTATACTCGATTAGGGGACTTTGTTATACTCGACCAGGGGACTTTGTTATACTCGATCAGGGGACATTTCTATACTAGACCAGGGAACTTTGTTATACACGATCAGGTGATATGTTATACTGAACCGGGAGCCTTTGTTATACTCGATCAAGGGACTTTGTTATACTCGACCATGGGACTTTGTTATACTAGATCAGGGGACTTTGCTATACTCGATCAGGGGCCTGTATTATATTTTACCAGGGGACTTTGTTATACTCGATTTGGGGACTTTGTTATACTTGATGAGAGGGCTTTGTTATACTCGATCAGTGGACTTTGTTATACTCGACCAGGGTCCTTTGTTATGCTCGACCAGTGGCCTTTGTTATAATCGATCAGGGGTTTTGTTATACTCGATCAGGGAACTTTGTTATACTCGATAAGGTGACTTTGTTATACTCGATGAGAGGACTTTGTTTTACTCGTTCTGGGGACTTTTTTATATTCGATCATGGGACTTTATTATACTCGATCAAGGGCCTTTGTTATACTCGATCAGGGGACTTTGTTATACTCGATGAGGGGTCTTTGTTATTCTCGATTAGGGGACATTACTATACTCGACCAGGGAACTTTGTTATACACGATTAGGGGATATGTTATACTTGATCAGGGGACTTTGTAATATTCGATTGGGGGACTTTGTTATACTCGACCAGGGGCCTTTGTTATGTTATATCAAAGGCTTTTGTTATACTCGAACCAGGGGAATTTGTTATACTCGATAAGGGGCCTTTGTTATACTCGACCAGGGGCCTTTGTTATGCTATATCAGAGGCTTTTGTTATACTCGAACCAGGGGAATTTGTTATACTCGATAAGGGGCCTTTGTTATACTCGATCAGGAGGCTTTGTTATACTCGATCAGGTGACTTTGTTATGCTCGACCATGGGACTTTGTTATACTCGATCAGGGGACTTTGTTATACTCGACCAGGGGACTTTGTTATACTCGATCAGGGGACTTTGTTATACTCGACCAGGGGACTTTGTTATACTCGACCAGGGGACTTTGTTTTACTCGATCAGGGGATTTTTTTATATTCGATCAGGGTTTTTGTTATACTCGATCAGGGGCCTTTATTAGACTCGATCAAGGGCCTTTGTTATTTTCGATTAGGGGACTTTGTTATACTCGACCAGGGGACTGTGTTATACTCGATCAGCGGACTTTGTTATACTCGATCAGGGGACATTACTATACTCGATTAGGGGCCTTTGTTATACTCGATCAGGGGACTTTGATATAATCGATCAGGAGGCTTTGTTATACTCGACCAGGGGTCTTTGTTATGCTCAGTCAGGGTACTTTGTTATACTCGATCAGGGGCCTTTGTTATACTATATCAGAGGCTTTTGTTACACTCGAACCAGGGGAATTTGTTAAACTCGACCAGGGGACTTTGTTATACTCGATCAGGGGACATTACTATACTCGATTAGGGGCCTTTGTTATACTCGATCAGGGGACTTTGATATACTCGATCTGGAGGCTTTGTTATACTCGACCAGGGGTCTTTGTTATGCTCAATCAGGGTACTTTGTTATACTCGATCAGGGGCCTTTGTTATACTATATCAGAGGCTTTTGTTATACTCGAACCAGGGGAATATGTTAAACTCGATAAGGGGACTTTGTTATACTCGATGAGGGGCCTTTGTTACACTATATCAGGGCCATTATTATACTCGACCAGGAGGGTTTGATATACTTGATGAAGGGACTTTCTTATACTCCATGTGGGGGCTCTTTTATACTCGACCAGGGTGATTTGTTATGTTCGACCAGTGGCCTTTGTTATACTCGATCAGGGGGCTTTGTTATATTCGATTAGGGGACTTTCATATATTAGACCAGGGGCTTTGTTATGGTCAACCAGCGGACTTTGTTATACTCGATGAGGGGACTTTGTTATACTCGATCAGGGGGCTTTGTTTTCCTCGTCCAGGGAACTTTGTTATACTCGATCAGGGATTTTGTTATACCTGATCAGGGAACTTTGTAATATTCGATCGGGGGGCTTTGTTATACTCGACCAGGGGCCTTTGTTATGCCCGATAAGGGACTTTGTTAAACTCGATGAGGGGCCTATGTTATACTCGATCAGGGGATATTACTATACTCGACCCGGAAACTTTGTTATACACGATCAGGGGATATGTTATACTCGATCAGGGGATGTTTTATACTCGATCAGGGGACTTTTTTATACTCAGTGAGGAGGCTTTGTTATACTCAACCGGGAGCCTTTGTTATACTCGATCAGGGGTCTTTGTTATATTCGATTAGGGGACTTTGTTATACTCGACCAGGGTCCTTTGTTATAATCGATCAGGGGTTTTGTTATACTCGATCAGGGAACTTTGTTATACTCGATAAGGTGACTTTGTTATACACGATGAGAGGACTTTGTTTTACTCGATCAGGGGACTTTTTTATATTCGATCATGGGACTTTATTATACTCGATCAAGGGCCTTTGTTATACTCGATCAGGGGACTTTGTTATACTCGATCAGAGGACTTTGTTATACTTGATCAGGGGACTTTGTTATACTCGATGAGGGGTCTTTGTTATACTCGATTAGGGGACATTACTATACTCGATTAGGGGACATTACTATACTCGACCAGGGAACTTTGTTATACACGATTAGGGGATATGTTATACTTGATCAGGGGACTTTGTAATATTCGATCGGGGGGCTTTGTTATACTCGACCAGGGGCCTTTGTTATTCTATATCAGAGGCTTTTGTTATACTCGAACCAGGGGAAAATGTTATACTCGATAAGGGGCCTTTGTTATACTCGACCAGGGGCCTTTGTTATGCTATATCAGAGGCTTTTGTTATACTCGAACCAGGGGAATTTGTTATACTCGATAAGGGGCCTTTGTTATACTCGATCAGGAGGCTTTGTTATACTCGATCAGGTGACTTTGTTATGCTCGACCATGGGACTTTGTTATACTCGATTAGGGGACTTTGCTATACTCTCGACCAGGGGACTTTGTTATACCGATCAAGGGGACTTTGTTATACTCGACCAGGGGACTTTGTTATACTCGACCAGGGGACTTTGTTTTACTCGATCAGGGGATTTTTTTATATTCGATCAGGGTTTTTGTTATACTCGATCAGGGGCCTTTATTAGACTCGATCAAGGGCCTTTGTTATTTTCGATTAGGGGACTTTGTTATACTCGATGAGGGGTCTTTGTTATACTCGATTAGGGGACATTACTATACTCGACCAGGGAACTTTGTTATACACGATTAGGGGATATGTTATACTTGATCAGGGGACTTTGTAATATTCGATCGGGGGACTTTGTTATACTCGACCAGGGGCCTTTGTTATGCTATATCAAAGGCTTTTGTTATACTCGAACCAGGGGAATTTGTTATACTCGATAAGGGGCCTTTGTTATACTCGACCAGGGGCCTTTGTTATGCTATATCAGAGGCTTTTGTTATACTCGAACCAGGGGAATTTGTTATACTCGATAAGGGGCCTTTGTTATACTCGATCAGGAGGCTTTGTTATACTCGATCAGGTTTGTTATACTCGATCAGGAGGCTTTGTTATACTCGATCAGGTGACTTTGTTATGCTCGACCATGGGACTTTGTTATACTCGACCAGGGGACTTTGTTATACTCGACCAGGGGACTTTGTTATACTCGACCAGGGGACTTTGTTTTACTCGATCAGGGGATTTTTTTATATTCGATCAGGGTTTTTGTTATACTCGATCAGGGGCCTTTATTAGACTCGATCAAGGGCCTTTGTTATTTTCGATTAGGGGACTTTGTTATACTCGACCAGGGGACTTTGTTATACTCGATCAGGGGACTTTGTTATACTCGATCAGGGGACATTACTATACTCGATTAGGGGCCTTTGTTATACTCGATCAGGGGACTTTGATATACTCGATCAGGAGGCTTTGTTATACTCGACCAGGGGTCTTTGTTATGCTCAATCAGGGTACTTCGTTATACTCGATCAGGGGCCTTTGTTATACTATATCAGAGGCTTTTGTTACACTCGAACCAAGGGAATTTATTAAACTCGATCAGAGGACTTTGTTATGCTCGATCAGGGGACATTACTATACTCGATTAGGGGCCTTTGTTATACTCGATCAGGGGACTTTGATATACTCGATCTGGAGGCTTTGTTATACTCGACCAGGGGTCTTTGTTATGCTCAATCAGGGTACTTTGTTATACTCGATCAGGGGCCTTTGTTATACTATATCAGAGGCTTTTGTTATACTCGAACCAGGGGAATTTGTTAAACTCGATAAGGGGACTTTGTTATACTCGATGAGGGGCCTTTGTTATACTATATCAGGGCCATTATTATACTCGACCGGGGGGGTTTGATATACTTGATGAGGGGACTTTCTTATACTCCATGAGGGGGCTCTTTTATACTCGACCAGGGTGATTTGTTATGTTCGACCAGTGGCCTTTGTTATACTCGATCAGGGGGCTTTGTTATATTCGATTAGGGGACTTTCATATATTAGACCAGGGGCGCTTTGTTATGGTCAACCAGCGGACTTTGTTATACTCAATGAGGGGACTTTGTTATACTCGATCAGGGGGCTTTGTTTTCCTCGACCAGGGGACTTTGTTATACTCGATCAGGGACTTTGTTATACTTGATCAGGGGACTTTGTAATATTCGATCGGGGGGGCTTTGTTATATTCGACCAGGGGCCTTTGTTATGCTCGATAAGGGACTTTGTTATACTCGATGAGGGGCCTTTGTTATACTCGATCAGGGAATATGTTATACTCGATCAAGGTATGTGTCATACTCAACCGGGGCGTTTGTTATAGTCTATCATGGGCCTTTGTTATACTCGATCAGGTGACTTTGTTATACTCGACCATGGGACTTTGTTATACTCGATCAGGGGACTTTGTTATACTCGATCAGGGGCCTTTATTATACTCAAGTAAGGGCCTTTGTTATACTCGATCAGGGGACTTTGTTATACTCGACCAGGGGCATTTGTTATACTCGATCAGGTGCCTTTATTATACTCAATCAAGGGTCTTTGTTATACTCGATCAGGGGACTTTGTTATACTCGACCAGGGGACTTTGTTATACTCGACCAGGGGACTTTGTTATACTCGATCTGAGGACTTTGTTATACTCGATTAGGGGACTTTGTTATACTCGACCAGGGGACTTTGTTATACTCGATATGAGCACTTTGTTATACTCGACCAGGGAACTTTGTTATACTCGATCTGAGGACTTTGTTATACTCGACCCGGGAACTTTGTTATACACGATCAGGGGATATGTTATACTCGATCAGGGGGATGTGTTATACTCGATCACGATGCTTTGTTATACTCAACCGAAGGCCTTTGTTATATTCGATGAGGGGCCTTTGTTATACTCGATCAAGGGACTTTGTTATACTCGATTAGGGGACTTTGTTATACTCGTTGAGGGGGCATTGTTTTCCTCGATCAAGGGACTTTGTTATACTCCATGAGGGTCTTTGTTATACTCCATCAGGGGCCTTTGTTATACTCGACCAGGGGACTTTGTTATACTCGATCAGGGGACTTTGTTATACTTGATCAGGGGACTTTGTAATATTCGATGAGGGGGGCTTTGTTATACTCGACCAGGGGCCTTTGTTATGCTCGATAAGGGGACTTTGTTATTCTCGAGCAGGGGCCTTTGTTATACTCGATCAGGGGCCTTTGTTATACTCGACCAGGGGACTTTGTTATACTCGATTAGGGGACTTTGTTATACACGATCAGGGGATATGTTATATTCGATCAAGGGACTTTGTTATACTCGATCAGGAGGTTTTGATATACTCGATCAGGTGACTTTGTTATGCTCGACCATGGGACTTTGTTATACTCGATCTGAGGACTTTGTTATACTCGATCAGGGGACTTTGTTATACTCGACCAGGGGACTTTGTTATACTCGACCAGAGGACTTTGTTTTACTCGATTAGGGGACTTTGTTATACTCGACCAGGGGACTTTGTTATTCTCGATCTGAGGACTTTGTTATACTCGATCAGGAGGCTTTGTTATACTCGACAAGGGGTCTTTGTTATGCTCAATTAGGGTACTTTGTTATACTCGATCAGGGGCCTTTGTTATACTATATCAGGGCCATTATTATACTCGACCAGGGGGGTTTGATATACTTGATCTGGGGACTTTCTTATACTCCATGAAGGGGCTCTTTTATACTCGACCAGGGTGATTTGTTATGTTCGACCAGTGGCCTTTGTTATACTCGATCAGGGGAATTTGTTATACTCGATCAGGGGACTTTGTTATACTCGATCAGGTGGTTTTGATATACTCGACCACTGGGCTTTGTTATGCTCGACCAGGGGACTTTGTTATACTCGATCAGGGGCCTTTGTTATACTCGATCAGGGGACTTTGTTTTACTCGACCAGGGGCCTTTGTTATATTCGATCAGGGGACTTTTTTATATTCGATCAGGGGACTTTGTTTTACTCGATCAGGGGACTTTTTTATATTCGATCAGGGTTTTTGTTATACTCGATCAGGGGCCTTTATTATACTCGATCAAGGGGCTTTGTTATACTCGATCAGGGGATGTTGTTATACTCGATCAGAGGACTTTGATATACTCGATTAAGGGACTTTGTTATTCTCGACCAGGGGACTTTGTTATACTGGATGAGGGGAATTTGTTATACGGGACTTTACTATCTCGACCAGGGGACTTTGTTATACTCCTTCAGGGACTTTGTTATACTCGATGATTCGGCTTTCTTATAGTCGATCAGGGGACTTTGTTATACTCGATCAGGAGAACTTATTATACTCAAACGGGGCCTTTGTTATACTCGATCAGGAGACTTTGTTGTATTCGATCAGGGGACTTTGTTATACTCGATATGGTGAGTTGTTATACACGATGAGGGGCTTTGATATACTCGATCAGGGACTGTGTTATACTCGATTAGGGGACTTGTTATACTCGATCAGGGGGCTTTGATATAATCGATCAGGGGACTTTGTTATACCCGATCAGAGGACTTTGTTATACTCGACCAGGGGACTTTTTTATACTCGATGTGGGGACTTTGATATTCTCGATCAGGGGGCTTTGTTATACTCGATCAGGGGACTTTGTTATACTCGATGATTGGTCTTTGTTATACTCGATTAGGGGACTTTGCTATACTCGATGAGGGGACTTTGCTTTTATCGACCAAGGGACTTTGTTATACTCGATAATGGGCTTTTCTTATACTCGATAATGGGCTTTTCTTATACTCGAACCGGGGTACTTTGTTATACTCGATCATGAGACTTTGTTATACTCCATGAGGGGCCTTTATTATACTCGACCAGGGGGCTTTGATATTCTCGATCAGGGGACTTTGTTATGCTCGGTCAGGGGACTTTATTATACTCGACAATGGGACTTTATTATACTCGACAATGGGACTTTGTAATACTCGATCAGGGAACTTTATTATACTCGACCAGGGGAATTTGTTATACTCGATCATTGGACTTTGTTTTACTCGATCAGGAGACTTTGTTATACTCGAATAGGGGCCTTTGTTATACTCAATCAGGGGCCTTTGTTATACTATATCAAAGGTTTTTGTTATACTCGAAACCGGGGAATTTGTTATACTCGATCAGGGGACTTTGTTATACTCGATCAGGGCTTTTGTTATACTCGACCAGGGGACTTTCTTATACTCGACCAGGGGACTTTGTTATACTCGACCAGGGGACTTTGTTATACTCGATCAGGAGAATTTAATATACTCGACTAGGGGACTTTGTTATTCTCGACCAGGGGGCTTTCTTATATTCGATCAGGGGAAATTGTTATACTCGACTAGGGGACTTTGTTACTCTCGAGCAGGGGACTTTGTTATACTCGATCAGGGCCTTTGTTATACTCGATCAGTGGAATTTGTTATACTCGACCAGGGGACTTTGTTATACTCGATCAGGGGAATTTGTTATACTCGACCAGGGGACTTTGTTATACTCGATAAGGGGACTTTGTTATACTCGATCAGGGGACTTTGTTATACTCGATCAGGGGGCTTTCTTATATTCGATCAGGGGACTTTGTTATACTCGATGAGGGGCTTTGTTATATTCGATTAGGTGACTTTGTTATACTCTATGAGGGGCCTTTATTATACTCGACCAGGGGGCTTTGCTATTCTCGATCAGGAGACTTTGTTATACTCGAATAGGGGCCTTTGTTATACTTGACCACGGACCTTTGTTATACCCGATGAGGGGGCTTTGTTATATTCGATTAGGGGACTTTTTATACTCGATCATTGGGCTTTCTTATACTCGACGAGGTGGCTTTGATATAGTCGATTAGGGGACTTTGTTATACTCGATAAGGGGACTTTGTTATACTCGACCAGGGGACTTTGTTACACTCGATATGGAGACTTTCTTATACTCGATGAAGGGGCTTTATTATACTCGATTAGGGGACTTTGTTATACTCGACCAGGGGACATTGTTATACTCGATCAGGAGACTTTGTTGTATTCGATCAGGGGACTTTGTTATACTCGATATGGTGATTTGTTATACACGATGAGGGGGCTTTGATATACTCGATCAGGGGACTGTGTTATACTCGATCAGGGGACTTTGTTATACTCGATCAGGGGACTTTGATATAATCGATCAGGGGACTTTGTTATACCCGATCAGAGGACTTTGTTATACTCGACCAGGGGACTTTTTTATACTCGATGTGGGGACTTTGATATTCTCGATCAGGGGGCTTTGTTATACTCGATCAGGGGACTTTGTTAAACTCGATGATTGGTCTTTGTTATACTCGATTAGGGGACTTTGCTATAGTCGATGAGGGGACTTTGCTTTTATCGACCAAGGGACTTTGTTATACTCGATAATGGGCTTTTCTTATACTCGATAATGGGCTTTTCTTATACTCGAACCGGGGTACTTTGTTATACTCGATCATGAGACTTTGTTATACTCCATGAGGGGCCTTTATTATACTCGACCAGGGGGCTTTGATATTCTCGATCAGGGGACTTTGTTATGCTCGGTCAGGGGACTTTATTATACTCGACAATGGGACTTTATTATACTCGACAATGGGACTTTGTAATACTCGATCAGGGAACTTTATTATACTCGACCAGGGGAATTTGTTATACTCGATCATTGGACTTTGTTTTACTCGATCAGGAGACTTTGTTATACTCGAATAGGGGCCTTTGTTATACTCAATCAGGGGCCTTTGTTATACTATATCAAAGGTTTTTATTATACTCGAAACCGGGGAATTTGTTATACTCGATCAGGGGACTTTCTTATACTCGACCAGGGGACTTTCTTATACTCGACCAGGGGACTTTGTTATACTCGACCAGGGGACTTTGTTATACTCGATCAGGAGAATTTAATATACTCGACTAGGGGACTTTGTTATTCTCGACCAGGGGGCTTTCTTATATTCGATCAGGGGAAATTGTTATACTCGACTAGGGGACTTTGTTATTCTCGAGCAGGGGACTTTTTATACTCGATCAGGGGACTTTGTTATACTCGATCAGGGGGCTTTCTTATATTCGATCAGGGGACTTTGTTATACTCGATGAGGGGCTTTGTTATATTCGATTAGGTGACTTTGTTATACTCTATGAGGGGCCTTTATTATACTCGACCAGGGGGCTTTGCTATTCTCGATCAGGAGACTTTGTTATACTCGAATAGGGGCCTTTGTTATACTTGACCACGGACCTTTGTTATATTCGATTAGGGGACTTTGTTATACTCGATAAGGGGACTTTGTTATACTCGACCAGGGGACTTTGTTACACTCGATATGGAGACTTTCTTATACTCGATGAAGGGGCTTTGTTATACTCGATTCGGGGACTTTGTTATACTCGATAATGGGACTTTGTTATACTCGATCAGGGGACTTTGTTATACTCGATGATTGGGGCCATTGGTTGTGTTAGGTTAGTGTCAAGGGGCTATTGATTGTGTTAGGTTAGTGTCTTGGGGCCATTGTTTGCGTTAGGTTACTGTCTAGGGGCCAATGGTTGTGTTAGGTTAGTGTCGAGGCGGCCATTGGTTGTATTAGGTTTAGTGTCGAGTAGCCATTGGTTGTGTTAGGTTAGTGTCAAGGGGCCATTGGTTGTGTGAAGTTAGTTTCAACGGGCCATTGGTTGTGTTAGGTTAGTGTCTGAGGCCATTGGTTGTGTTAGGTTAGTGCCGAGGGGTCATTGGTTTTGTTAGTTTAGTATCGAGGCGGCCATTGGTTGAGTTAGGTAAGTGTCTGAGGCCATTGGTTGTGTTAGGTTAGTGTCAGAAGGCCATTGGTTGTGCTAGGTTTAGTGTCGAGGGGGTCATTGGTTGTGTTAGGTTAGTGTCGGGGCCATTGGTTCGTATTGGAAGTTGAGTAATCAGGGGCCGTGGTTGTGCTAGGTTTTAGTGTCAAGGGCTATTAGTTTGTGTTAGGGTAGTGGCAAGGGCAATTAACATGTTAGGTTTGGTGTCGAGGGCCCATTGGTTGTGTTGGGATTAGTGTCGAAGGACCGGTGGTTGTGTTAGGTTATGTCATAGGGGCCATTTGGTTGTGTTAGATTAATTAATCCAAAGGGCTTTTGGTTGTGGAGTTGGTGTCTGAGGCCATTGGTTGTGTTAGGTTAGTGTCGAGGGGCTATTGGTTGTGTTAGGTTAGTGTCAAGGGGCTATTGGTTGTGTTAGGTCAGTGTATTGGGGCCATTGTTTGTGTTAGGTTACTGTCTAGGGGCATTTGGTTGTGTTAGGTTAGTATCGAGGCGGCCATTGGTTGTGTTAGGTTAATGTTGAGGGGGCTATTGCTTGTGTTGGGTTAATGTCGAGGGGCCAGTGGTTGTGTTAGGTAAGAGTCTGAGGCCATTGGATGTGTTAGGTTAGTGTCGAGGGGGCTGATGGTTGTGTTAGGTTAGTTTAGAGTGTCTGGGGCGGGGGCATTGGTTGTGTTAGGTTAGTGTTAAGGGGCTATTGGTTGTGTTAGGTTAGTGTCAAGGGGCGATTGGTTGTGTTAGGTTAGTGTCGAGGGGGCCATTGTTTGTGTTAGGTCAGTGTCGAGGGGGCCATTGGTTGAGTTAGGTAAGTGTCTGAGGCCATTGGATGTGTTAGGTTAGTGTCGAGGGGGCTGATGGTTGTGTTAGGTTAGGTTAGTGTCAAGGGGCGGGGGTATTGGTTGTGTTAGGTTAGTGTCAAGGGGCTATTGGTTGTGTTAGGTTAGTGTCAAGGGGCTATTGGTTGTGTTAGGTTAGTGTCTTGGGGGCCATGGTTTGTGTTAGTTTACTGTCTAGGGGCCATTGGTTGTGTTAGGTTAGTGTCGAGGCGGCCATTGGTTGTGTTAGGTTAGTGTCGAGGGGGCCATTGGTTGTGTTAGGTAAGTGTCTGAGGCCATTGGTTGTGTTAGGTTAGTGTAGAGAGACCTGTTGGTTGTATTAGGTTAGTTTAGAGTGTCTGGAGCGGGGGCATTTGTTGTTTTAGGTTAGTGTCAAGTGGCCATTGGTTGTGTTAGGTTAGTGTCGAGGGGCCATTGGCTGTGTTAGGTTAGTGTCACGGGGACTTCGGCTGTGTTAGGTTAGTGTCTGAGGCCATTGGTTGTGTTAGGTTAGTGTCAAGGGGCTTTTGGTTGTGTTACGTTAGTGTCAAGGGCTTTTTAGTTTGTATTGGGTTGGTGTCTGGCCATTGGTTTGTAACAGTTAGTTTCGAGGGCTGTTGGTTGCGTTAGGTTAGTGTCCTAGGGCCATTGTTTGTTAGGTTACTGTCTAGGGGCATTTGGTTGTGTTAGGTTAGTGTCGAGGCGGCCATTGTTTGTGTTAGGTTAATGTCGAGGGGGCCATTGGTTGTGTTAGGTTAGTGTGGAGGGGGCCATTGGTTGTGTTAGGTAAGTGTCTGAGGTCATTGGTTGTGTTAGGTTAGTGTCGAGTGGGCTGTTGGTTGTGTTAGGTTAGTTTAGAGCGTCTGAGGTAGGGGCATTGGTTGTGTTAGGTTATTGTCAAGAGGCTATTGGTTGTGTTAGGTTAG
>NW_024719428.1:0-2500 GCF_018991925.1 Homarus americanus
TGCTGAGTGCAGTCTGTCCATTTCTGAGTCTATATCTTCTGTTGTTTTCCCTTGTAGGTTAATCGAGTGGTGATTACTTAATTCGTCTTTGAAGCTGTCCCAGTCTGTTTTACTCATTTTCAGTCTCTTTTTTATTGGTATCTGTATGGGGCTTGTTGACAGTGTTAGTATAATTGGCAGATGGTCACTGCCTGTAAGAGGTCCCTGTATTATATGGTAATTGAAAAAGGCTTTGTTGTTGGTAAAAATTTTGTCTGGTGTCGATTGTGTATTGTGATTTCTCCAGGTTGGAAAGTTAGGACCCAGATGATTGATTTTTCCTAAATTTATTAATTGATTAAGGGCGTTTCCCACGACGTTATTATTTGTATTGTCAAAAAATCCTATGTCTGGCGATTAAAGTCTCCTAAAGATGTACATCGGATGACTATTGTTAGCCAATTTAATAGGTCTTCTATGGGTAAAGTAGTAACCCAATAATTACGTCTCCTTGAGTTGTATTTATTTTTATTGCTAAGAAATTCATCCTGGAAGTCATCAATTAGTTTAAATTTTAAGTTTCTTTTAACCGCTATCGCTTCTCCGTCATTTTTCTCGCCCGATTTATTTCTTTGGTTTACATAATAGTTAAAGAGTTTTATGTTGTTGTTTTCTGTCTCACCGTGACTGTTTATTAGTATAATGTCAGGGTCAATTTCGCGATATATATTACTTAGGTTAATTCTCTCGATCTTCCAGTTTCTTACGTTGTGTTGTATTATTCTTAAAGTTCTTACTGTTTGTCTATTGTCCATTATTTCTTATACTTGGATTGTGGCAGTTGGAGTGGAGACCTATCATCCTGTTTCCCGCTTCTGACTCTTCTATACTCTGACGGGTCTACTATTTTAAAGTCTTTGGCCGTAATCTTTAGTTTGTCCGTAGTAATTAGTGACCAGACATAATCTTCACTTAGGGATTTTTCTTGATATGTCCACTTGTATATCCCTCCTTCACAGTTTTTACTATTGTCCCTCCTGTTGGTCTCGATGTTGGGATTCCATGTTTTGTTGTAGTGATAACTTTTAATCCAATTTCTTCAGCAGATTCAGGTTGTATATTGTGATCAGTTTCCATCTTATCTTCTCTCCTCCTCACTCCTTTGTCTGTCCTTTTGTTATTTCTATCTTCTCTTTGTCACTTCTAGTCATTTGTCTGGGATCTCTATCAGTCGCTTGTGTTCCTTGTGTATCAGCTGTTGCTCCTTGCTCAAACCTTTGTTCGTCTTGATGTAGTCTTTCTCTCCGTTCGCTTGCATATGTTGTCTGAAATAGTTTTTCGGATTGTGGATTCTCTGGAAATATCATCTCTGGTGATTTATTCAATTTAAACATTTTCTGTTCCTCATTGTATGATCGGGTGCAATGATATTGTACCAAGTAATGCATGGATCATGCTAATCATTACCTTATCATGTATTGGCTCACTTAGGTTTAATACTGTATGGATTCTGGTCTATGAGCCTCTTGGACCGCTCTCTTTGCTATTTCGACGTATGTCGTATCCTTCTGTCTTGTTCCTTTTTCCTTGTTTCTTGTTCCTTGTACTTTATCATGTGTTTTTTATTGGGCATGCCATTGCTAACGTCCTATGTCCTATGTATGCATTCCCGTTTCTCTTACAGTTGAGACAGCCAACATGTGTATTCTTACATTCAGTGTAGGTATGGTCGTCGCCTGCACAATCTGAGCAGTACTTTTTTTCTTTTTCCGGACAGTCTCTCGTTGTGTGTTCTTCATATTTGTAGCAGGAGAAGCAAGTTTGCAGACTGATGAATGTCTCCTTCTTTATTTGATGTGGTGTGACTGACATGTTGAATATTAGAAAGCCCTGTTGTAAAACTTTCTCAGCCATTGACACTTCTTCAAACATGAGTATAGTCCTTTATCTTAATGACTTCTTCAATCTTCATCCACCTAT
Organism: Homarus americanus; assembly: GCF_018991925.1. NCBI lineage: Eukaryota > Metazoa > Arthropoda > Malacostraca > Decapoda > Nephropidae > Homarus > Homarus americanus. The sequence goes on from NW_024719428.1 coordinate 1,960, forward strand.
TTTGGCGTTCCAGTTCTTCTTTCAGGTCTTCCTCCCGATCTCTTGATCGACTTGACGAACAAAAACTGATCTTTTTGCTTTTTGTTCTGGTGGCATGACAACAATAAGGCCTTCATTGTAAAATATATCTCTTGCTTCTTTTGAAAGGATTTTATCTGAATCAAAGTCATCTTTACAGATTACTTTAAAACCTTCATTGGTGCTGAATATTCTAGTTAGTGGGACTTGCAGTTTGTTGTAAGTGATTTCTGCCACTTTTCCCCTTCCAATAGAGTGTCCCTTATCTCTATTTTTTATTCTAATGCTAGTTGTCATCTTCTTGATTACATCTAATCCTACCTATAACACAGGGCTCCTGCCTGGGAGCAGTGACCCCGCCCCCCCCCTCTTGGACGGGCGTCGGGCTCTGCACCCAGGTTACCTGTGACTATAGTAATATCTAAAAAAGTTGCCACCTACCGGTGACCCCCGGACAAGGGGTGCCCTGCACTATCACAGGTTCCCTTGCCGGATCGACCGTATCGCGAAGTCCCGCCTCCCG
>NW_024719428.1:10000-20000 GCF_018991925.1 Homarus americanus
ACATGGTAGACTGCGGGCCCAGGCGCACTCATCAATTTAGGTTCCACTGCAATGCATGCCAAGCACTCTTTTCGAGGTGATAGACGAAATTCCGGCGGGGCTTACTTAAAAGATATCCGACCCGGTTTCGTTTCCTCTTCGTGGGATGGAGTGCCTCTTAGAACATGTGCAGCATCAGCCATGAGCGGCCGACGGCCATTCGTGTCTCTGTGGACAGCAGGCAAAAGAGCGCCGCCTCCAGTTATTTGCGAGGGCGACAACTGTCGCTTTGTTGTGGTTGAATGTGGGTGCGCCAAGTCCATGGACTTGCTAGTGATAGGCTTGCTTGTTTTTAAGGGCACGCCTCGCGCAAGGCGCGGGCGATTAAACCCCAAGGCGGAAGCTCGGTTCGGGTTACCCTCGTGTCGGGGAGACAGTCAGCAGGCACCGAACTCGCAGCAACCGATGGATGTATATTTCCGACCCTCGTAGAGGAGTGGCGGCGACAAGCTCATATGGCTGCCGCCGCAATATCGTTCAACTTGTCGATGTATCTGGTATTCTTGCGATTCACATACCGACACGCAGTTTGCTGCGGTCTTCATCGACCCACGAGCCGGAAGTGATCCCCGTTAAGAGAGTTGTGTATTTGCCATTTGGTCTTTTTGCGACTAACCATCACAGGTCGAGTCTCAATGAAAGGGTTTGACAGACATAGCCCAAGTTTGTGGTTTGGGTTTGGCCGGACGGCTTGTTGTTGTTTTTTGACACTTGAATTTCACTCTTTTTGGGTCAAGAGGCTTATTCGCCGGTAGTAAGGAACGGACGGGCAGCCGTCCAAAGCCCCGTCCGTCCTCCTCCTCCGGTCTTCGCGCTCTCGCCCGAGTGTGGTCCACCTACAGCGTGGTGGTACCTATTTTTGGTGCGGGGGCCGGGATTGTCCTCTTTCGCTGCTGGAGTTGCCAGAGCAGAGCCCGAGACCGCCCAAATCAGGAGAGTAGTAGTAGTAGTTTTAAGAGCGCCCCGTTCTCTTTCTCTCTGTTAATGATCCTTCCGCAGGTTCACCTACGGAAACCTTGTTACGACTTTTACTTCCTCTAAATGATCAAGTTTGGACATCTTTCCGTCAGCTCGAGGCGACGACCCCAGAAAACCCTCGCGGGCAACGGGGCCGACAATCCAAGAGCGCCAGTCCGAAGGCCTCACTAAATCATTCAATCGGTAGTAGCGACGGGCGGTGTGTACAAAGGGCAGGGGCGTAGTCAGCGCAAGCTGATGACTTGCACTTACTGGGAATTCCTCGTTCATGGGAAACAATTATAGCCCCAATCCCTATCAAGAAGGCTTTGAACAGGTTACCGCTTTCCCTCTCGGAGAAAACTCGTTGATCCCTTCAGTGTAGCGCGCGTGCGGCCAGAACATCTAAGGGGCATCACAGACCTGTTGTACTCAATCTCGTCTTGGCTAATTTGCCGCTTATCCACCTCTAAGAAGAAGTTGCCCGAACTGGACTGCATTTCTGGAGATCCGTCGACTACTTAGTAGGCCAGAGTCTCGTTCGTTGTAGAATTATGAACCAAATCAACTCCACCAGCTTCAAAGGGCAGCCGCCGCACCACCACCCACCGAATCGAGAAAGAGCTCTCAATCTGTCAATCCTTCCGGTGTCTGGGCCTGGTGAGGTTTCCCGTGTTGAGTCAAATTAAGCCGCAGGCTCCACTCCTGGTGGTGCCCTTCCGTCAATTCCTTTAAGTTTCAGCTTTGCAACCATACTTCCCCGGAACCCAAAGACTTTGGTTTCCCGGAAGCTGCCCGCCGGGTCATGGGAATAACGCCGGCGGATCGCTAGTTGGCATCGTTTATGGTTAGAACTAGGGCGGTATCTGATCGCCTTCGAACCTCTAACTTTCGTTCTTGATTAATGAAAACATCCTTGGCAAATGCTTTGCAGTAGTTCGTCTTGCGACGGTCCAAGAATTTCACCTCTAGGCAATACGAATGCCCCGCCTGTTCCGATTAGTCATTACCTCTGGTTCCGAAAACCAACAAAATAGAACCGAGGTCCTATTCCATTATTCCATGCATCACCATTCGCCATTCAAATAGCCTGCTCTGAGCACTCTAATTTTTTCAAAGTAAACTTCGCCACTCGGACACTCGACAAAGAGCATCCCGCGGGGCGGCTGTTCGAGCGTGACAGTAAACACCGGGCGGTGCACCGTCAGTCCGGAACTGAGATCCAACTACGAGCTTTTTAACCGCAACAACTTTAATATACGCTATTGGAGCTGGAATTACCGCGGCTGCTGGCACCAGACTTGCCCTCCAATGGATACTGTTAAAGGATTTAAAGTGTACTCATTCCGATTGCGAGGCCTCGGATGAGACTCACATCGTTATTTTTCGTCACTACCTCCCCGTGCCGGGAGTGGGTAATTTGCGTGCCTGCTGCCTTCCTTAGATGTGGTAGCCGTTTCTCAGGCTCCCTCTCCGGAATCGAACCCTGATTCCCCGTTACCCGTTATAGCCATTGTAGGCGCATAACCTACAATCGAAAGCTGATAAGGCAGACACTTGAAAGAAGCGGCGCCGGTGCGGAGACCGTGCGCTCACCCCGAAGTTATTCAGATTCACCACAGGTGGGTTACGGACCGGGGCCCGACCAGTTTTGAACTAATAAAAGCGCTCTTCCCTTGCGGTCAGAGACCAATTGCATGTATTAGCTCTAGAATTGCCACAGTTATCCAAGTAAGTGGGTTTACAGATCCAATGAAACATAGCTGATTTAATGAGCCATTCGCGGTTTCGCCTTAAATCGGCTTGTACTTACACATGCATGGCTTAATCTTTGAGACAAGCATATGACTACTGGCAGGATCAACCAGGTAGCTGCTGCTGTTGGTGGCGCCTATCACGGCGGCCAAAATAGTGAGAGAGATTGAGAGAGAGGCAGAAGACATTGGGCGAGGGACCGCACGTTGGCCTTAGAGAAATAGCAAACCAGATGATCAGATCTAACTGCACCTTCTCTTGCTATCCTCGGCGCCAGCAGCGCCACCGTGTGTGCCAATCTCCTCCCTTATCCGCTCCTCTTTGCCCCAGCTCCAGCGAGGCAGAAGACATTGGGCGAGGGACCGCACGTCCGTGTGTGCCAATCTCCTCCCTTATACGCTCCTCTTCTCTTTGCCCCACCTCCAGCGAGGCATCCGACATTGGGCGAGGGACCGCACGTTGGCCTTAGAGAAATAGCAAACCAAATGATCAGATCAAACTGCACCTTCTCTTGCAATCCTCGGCGCCGGCAGCGCCACCGTGTGTGCCAATCTCCTCCCTTATCCGCTCCTCTTCTCTTTGCCCCAGCGAGGCAGCCGACATTGGGCGAGGGACTGCACGTTGGCCTTAGAGAAATAGCAAACCAGATGATCAGATCAAACTGCACCATCTCTTGCTATCTCGGCGCCGTAAATACCGTGTGTAACTCCTCCTTATCGCTCCTCTTTTAGCTTTCAGCGAAGGCAGCCGACGTGGGCGAGGGACCGCACGTGGCCAATCCTCCCCTTATCGCTCCCTCTTCTCTTTGCCCCAGCTCCAGCGAGGCAGCCGACACTGGGCGAGGGACCGCACGTTGGCCTTAGAGAAATAGCAAACCAGATGAACAGATCAAACTGCACCTTCTCTTGCTATCCTCGGCGCCGGCAGCGCTACCGTGTGTGCCAATCTCCTCCCTTATCCGCTCCTCTCCTCTCCTCTCCTCTTTGCCCCAGCTCCAGCGAGGCAGCCGACATTGGGCGAGGGACCGCACGTTGGCCAATCTCCTCCCTTATCCGCTCCTCTTCTCTTTGCCCCAGCTCCAGCGAGGCAGAAGACATTGGGCGAGGGACCGCACGTTGGCCAATCTCCTCCCTTATCCTTCTCCTCTCTCTCTTTCTTTGTCACTCTCTCTTACTGTTTGTTGGGACGTGGGCTCATGAGCGCCATCGTCGCCCAATATTGGTTAGGTTGTGTATTTCACGGGTGGGAACCGCCATCGTTGTTAGGTGATGGGGTAACCCAACGTGTGCTTTGAAGAGTTTTGGCTGCTAAACTCTCTTTTTAGTATAAACGGCTCCCAGACTGCGCCCTGGTCATGTTGAACCATGAGCGTTGTCTATGCACATTTAGGATAGCCGTTTGCGCGTGGAATAGTGCAATGAATCTCGGTCAAGAGACGGTTGGGCGCTGCATTGAAGGCCGGTACAGACGCGAAGACTGGGTGATCAGCCAACACAAGTCCGCTAAGTTGGGCAGACAGCAAGGCGAAGTTGATCCCCGTTCCGGACTGAAAGGCCGCAGCATATGCTGTGACGGAAACTTGTAGGGTGGCGACGTGTGCGCCGAGAGAGAGACGGAGTAAATAATGTCCAAACGGAAGAGAGACCTGGCAAGTGTAATTGATGACCTTCACCATATAAGCCGCTCCCTGCCATTCCTCTGATCAATGAGACTAAAATCTCTCTCCTTCTCCAACATTTTGCAGGGCAGGAAACTTTGTTTTTGAATGCCTTTGCTTAGGCGAAAGCTCTCTCGTAGAAATGAAGATATTTCTACCGAATATGTATTAGTGACATCCTCTCATAATATAGTGAAATAGTGCAATCCAGCATACAGAGCGGACGATAGGACAGTCACCGTACCGCACCTCGAGAGTGGTAGTTGTTTGATCGTTTGTTAGGCAAGGTTAAAACCTGACTGTTCGTGAACAGCCGAATAACCCGGTTCCAGACTTACAATAGACGCCACATCATGATGCTGCTGCTGTCACGGAAACCGTGGTGGCGACATGTGCGCCGAGAGAGTAATAATGTTCAATTGGGAGACAGACCTGGCTAGTGAAATTCATAGAACCCGCTCCACTGCCATTCCTCTGACCCCATGAGACTATTTTCTCTCTCTCTCTCCTTTTGCTGCTCCAGCCATTGCAGGGCAGGGAAGGGAAAGCGACGGCAACTTTGGTTGTTGTTTTTGAATGCGGCGCTTTGCTTCGCAGAGGCGCCGAAGCGCTCCGCTGGGGGGCGGAAGATATTCCACACCGAATAGGTGTGTGAAGACACCCTCTCCCCATAATATAGTGAAATAGTGCAATCCAGCATACAAGAGCGGACGATAGGACAGTCACCGTACCGCACCTCGAGAGTGGAAGTTGTTTGATCGTTTGTTAGGCAAGGTTAAAACCTGACTGTTCGCGAACAGCCGAATAACCCGGTTCCAGACTTACAATAGACGCAACATCATGATGCTGCTGCTGTCACGGAAACCGTGGTGGCGCCGAGAGAGTAATAATGCTCAATTGGGAGACAGACCTGGCTAGTGAAATTCATAGATCGCGCTCCACTGCCATTCCTCTGACCCCATGAGTCTATTTTCTCTCTCTCTCCTTCTGCTGCTCCAGCCATTGCAGGGCAGGGAAGGGAAAGCAACGGCAATTTTGGTTGTTGTTTTTGAATGCCGCGCTTTGCTTCGCAGAGCCGCCGAAGCGCTCCGCTGGGGGGCGGAAGATATTTCACACCGAATATGTGTGCGAAGGCACCCTCTCCCCTTAATATAGTGAATTAGTGCAATCGAACATACAAGGGCGGACGTTTTCATCACCGTCTCCCACTCGGTGTGTGCAGATTCTCGGATCATTTTGTATAGTATGCTCTTAAATCGACCACCGATTGACTTTGACGGTCTCCCATACGGGTGTGTAACTTCTCTGGTATGTCGTATAATATGACCGAGGTGCCTCTACCCCTTAGTATAGTGAAATAGTGCCATCCAGTGTACAAGGGCGGACGCTTTCATCACCGTCTCCCACTCGGTGTGTGCACATTCTCGGATCATTTTGTAAAGTATGCTATTAAATCGACCCTCGATTGACTCTGATGGTCTCCCATTCGGGTGTGCAAGTTCTCTGTAGTATGCTATCAAATCGACCCCCGATTGACTTTGACGGTGTCCCATTCGGGTGTGCAAGTTCTCTGTAGTATGCTATCAAATCGACCCCCGATTGACTTTGACGGTCTCCCATGCGGGTGTGGAACTTCTCTGGTATTTTGTATAATATGACCGAGGTGCCTCTACCCCTTACTATAGTGAAATAGTGCCATCCAGTGTACAAGGGCGGACGCTTTCATCAACGTCTCCCACTCGGTGTGTGCACATTCTCGGATCATTTTGTATAGTATGCTATTAAATCGACCCTCGATTGACTCTGACGGTCTCCCATTCGGGTGTGCAAGTTTCTGTAGTATGCTATTAAATCGACCCCCCATTGACTTTGACTGGCTCCCATTCGGGTGTGCAAGTTTCTGTAGTATGCTATCAAATCGACCCCCGATTGACTTTGACGGTCTCCCATTCGGGTGTGCAAGTTTCTGTAGTATGCTATTAAATCGACCCCCGATTGACTTTCACTGTCTCCCATTCGGGTGTGCAAGTTTCTGTAGTATGCTATCAAATCGACCCCCGATTGACTTTGACGGTCTCCCATTCGGGTGTGCAAGTTTCTGTGGTATGCTATTAAATCGACCCCCGATTGACTTTGACGGTCTCCCATTCGGGTGTGCAAGTTTCTGTGGTATGCTATCAAATCGATCCCCGATTGACTTTGACGGTCTCCCATTCGGGTGTGCAAGTTTCTGTAGTATGCTATTAAATCGACCCCCGATTGACTTTGACTGTCTCCCATTCGGGTGTGCAAGTTTCTGTAGTATGCTATTAAATCGACCCCCGATTGACTTTGACTGTCTCCCATTCGGGTGTGCAAGTTTCTGTAGTATGCTATCAAATCGACCCCCGATTGACTTTGACGGTCTCCCATTCGGGTGTGCAAGTTTCTGTAGTATGCTATCAAATCGACCCCCGATTGACTTTGACGGTCTCCCATTCGGGTGTGCAAGTTTCTGTGGTATGCTATCAAATCGATCCCCGATTGACTTTGACGGTCTCCCATTCGGGTGTGCAAGTTTCTGTAGTATGCTATTAAATCGACCCCCGATTGACGTTGACGGTCTCCCATTCGGGTGTGCAAGTTTCTGTAGTATGCTATTAAATCGACCCCCGATTGACTCTGACGGTCTCCCATGCGGGTGTGGAACTTCTTTGGTATGTTGTATAATATGACCGAGGTGCCCCTACCCCTTACTATAGTGAAATAGTTCCATCCAGCGTACAAGGGCGGACGCTTTCACGACCGTCTCCCACTCGGTATGTGCAGATTCTCGGATCATTTTGTATAGTATGCTATTAAATCGACCCTCGATTGACTCTGACGGTCTCCCATTCGGGTGTGCAAGTTCTCTTGGTGCATTTGAAGTATGAGTTGAGTTTAATGAAGTTGATTTCGTCATAGGCACGGTGCTGTGCTGTGCTGTGCCATCGACAACACCAATAAGGAAAGGGCATCTATTTTTACTTAGGCTAGCATACCTAAGTTAAAGCAAACTCCCCTTGCCAATACAAGAAGGAAGAGGATTTCGACATCGACGAAACCTCCGGCGGCCCGGTAGTGGTTGGTTAGGTTAGGTTAGGTTAGGTTAGGTTAGGTTAGGTTAGGTTAGGTTAGGTTAGGTTAGGTTAGGTTAGTTAGGCGGTAGGTTAGGTTAGATTAGGTTAGGTTTGGTTAGGTTAGGCGGCCCGGTAGTGGTTGGTTAGGTTAGGTAGTTGCCTGTATTATTATTCTATAAAATTTAAGGTCCCCCGTTAGACTTTACCACGGTCAGGCTAAACAGTTTAGGCTAGATAGTAGGGTGTGTCAATTTAGGGGGTGAACTGGCTAAATTGAAAATCGAGTAATTTGGTAGCAATTTATTGTAGTCTTTAAGCATGCAAAACAATATTCTGGCATAAATTTTTTTTTATAATAAGTCCTACCTACATCAAATGGATTTTTAAATGTACATATTTGTGAATTTATAACATAACCAGCGTTTGCACACATGTTACTGTTTCAAGTTTCAAATTATTATATTTTATTATCCGTAGTCTATTTGAAAGTAACCAATGCCTTCATACTCTCTTTGCTTTGGTTTCTTGTCATCAGTAGTCTGCTTGCTATTTGTGCTTTGATGTAACCTTCTCGCCTCTCGTGGCTGTAAACATGGCCCGCTGCTTCTGTGACCATTTTCACACATCTCTCCACACTTTGAGTGTGGGAAGGCCACTTCGGCACCTGCATTGGAGTCTCTTTAAGGTTTCTCAATTCTTGGCTAGTTAGACTTGTTGTCAATGGTGGCTCTAAGACTTCCAAACTCAAGTCAACCAATTCTGACAATTTGGTGGCATTGACGTTTATTGGGGAACTTTTCTTGAATGAAACGAACAGTCTCCCAACTGGTCGTCATCTATTAGCGTTCCTCTAATCTTTAGAATGACTTCTACAGCCTCGGTTCGGAGATTGGTACATTGACTGCAAAGCATTGCTTGCAAAACTGCTTCTGATCGAGCATACCAAGCGGACCTTCTTGCCACAGGTAACACGATGTCCCTCACTACCTTCCTCTGTGTTCTTACTAGCTGCAATTGAAACAAAAGGTGATTGGGCCCATCCACCCACATAGGATTAAGTTTCACACTAAACCACTGGGGAAGATAAACTCCAATAATAAATTCAACAATTAACCTCAAATTCTTCAGCACTTTGCCCTTCAATTCGTGTTTGGAAATCCAAATCCTGCAGAAACGAAGAGCTGTAGTTAACCAACGGCTGTGACTGACAGGTCCAATCTCCAAGAGAGCCAATGACTGAGGCACTTCTCCTGATCTTATTGCTTGGGCAATACGATAAGCATAGGATTGATCTGTGCTGAGATCTTTGATGACTCCTTCAGACAACGCCGGAAGGGGAGGGCCAACTTCGACCTTTGGAAAGGTTGTATTTATTTCTAGTTGTGTTGCTTCATCCAGCATGATGCCAAGGGGACCTGACCACTTGTTGTTGCTCTTTGTAGGACCATCAAGTTCCTGGATGAGATGACGAAGAGGTAGCTCGCCTGTATGTAAATCACATACAATCCAAACAAGTCTTCTTCCTAGTTTTTTCTCTAAATGCGTCATTACACCCCCCTGCCATCCGGTGTTCACTGCAGTTGAATCTCCACCAACAGCCTGCAGTGAACTGCCAAGTCCTCTCTCCTGAACCCAACATAAAATATGATCAGCAATGACCTCTGCATGTTTCTTCCCTTCTACTTCAGTTTCGGGAGCAAAGTGAAACAAAAACCGACCACCAGGCTCAGAACAGACAGAGTAGTGTTCTTCTTTGATGAGACCTGGAAACTTTCTGTTCACTCCCTCTACTTCTAGCAAAACTTTTGTGTCATCTATTCTTCCATCAAACAAAAGACAGGAGAGCCCTCCCTCGCTTAAATCTTTTTCATGCTGATCAGATATTTCCTTCATTATTTTTTCTTGTGCTCTTCTAATTTTATTATGATCTATCACCAAAGATACATCCTCTCGGCTGATGAGGCCTGCATCTATCCAAGCGGCAGTTGCAATTTCTGCAGCCTCACGAAGTCCAGCATGGTGGCGAATACTAGCTAAAGCAATGTTTGAAATATTTCTTGTGTTGTATTTCATTTTCTTTGGTAAAGGTTCAGATGGCTCTTTGGAACTATCATCTGATGTTGCTTCCTGTTCATCAGAAGAACTATCAAAGAAGTGATAAACATCTTGACACAGCTCTTCCTCTCTTTGGATGGCTTCTTCACTCTTCATTTTCTTCTTTTGTTCCCTCTCTCGGATTTGTTCTCTCTTCTTGGCATTAGCAATCTGCTTCTTTGTTTCTGAATAATCTATTGAACCCATTTGCATACTTCCTTGGCCTTCTGCCTTTGTCCTCTGTGCCTTTATAAATTCAAGCTCTAAAACAGGGATCTTCTTTTCACGAGGACAACCACAATCAATGTGGGAATTATTTTCTCTCTTACCTGAGTGAGAACAGTTGGATTCAGAACATAATTGTATGGAGCACTTGCAGGTCAAAATGTCAAACAGAGTA
>NW_024719429.1:0-71495 GCF_018991925.1 Homarus americanus
GCTATGAACGTATCTAGTTATGTAGAGTCTCAGTGTAATGTTGTACACCATACATGGTACAGCAGCCTTGATGTACACCTTACACGGTACAGCAGCCATGATGTACACCTTACACGGTACAGCAGCCTTGATGTACACCATACATGGTACAGCAGCCATGATGCAACTTACATCGGTACAGCAGCCATGATGTACACCTTACACGGTACAGCAGCCTTGATGTACTCACATGGTACAGCAGCCTTGATGTAACCTTACACGGTACAGCAAATTATGTACACCTTACAGCAGCCTTGATGTACACCTTACATGGTACAGCAGCCTTGATGTACACCTTACATGGTACAGCAGCCGTGATGTACACCTTACATGGTACAGCAGCTTGATGTACACCTACAGCAGCCTTGATGTACACCTTTCACGGTACAGCAGCCTTGATGTACACTTACACGGTACAGCAGCCTTGATGTACACCTTACACGGTACAGCAGCCTTGATGTACACCTTACATGGTACAGCAGCCTTGATGTACACTCACAGCAGCCTTGATGTACACCTTAAACGGTACCAGCAGCCTTATGTACACCTTACAGCAGCTTGATGTACACCTTACACGTACAGCAGCCTTGATGTACACCTTACATGCGGTACAGCAGCTGATGTACACCTTACACGGTACAGCAGCCTTGATGTACACCTTACACGGTACAGCAGCCCTGATGTACACCTTGCATGGTACAGCAGCCATGATGTACACCTACACGGTACAGCAGCCTTGATGTACACTCCACATGGTACAGCAGCCTTGATGTACACTCACATAGTACAGCAGCCATGATGTACACCTTACAGCATGATGTACACCTTACAGCAGCCTTGATGTACACCTACATGGTACAGCAGCCTGATGTACACCTTCACACGGTACAGCAGCCTTGATGTACACCTTACATGGTACAGCAGCCTTGATGTACACCTTACATGGTACAGCAGCCTTGATGTACACCCTTTACAGCAGCCTTGATGTACACCTTACATGGTACAGCAGCCCATGTACACCTTACAGCAGCCTTGATGTACACCATGCAGCAGCAGCCATGACACACCCTTACAGCAGCCTGATGTACACCTCGCAGCCTGATGTACACCTACAGCAGCCTTGATACACCTTACACGGTACAGCAGCCTTGATGTACACCTTACACGGTCAGCAGCTGATGTACACCATAGCAGCATTGATGTACACCTTACAGCAGCCTTGATGTACACTCGTGACAGCAGCCTTGATGTGACACCTTACACGGTACAGCAGCCTTGATGTACACCTTACATGGTACAGCAGTTGATGTACACCTTACACGGTACAGCAGCCTTGATGTACCCTTACATGGTACAGCAGCTTGATGTACACCCACACGGTATAGCAGCCTTTATGTGCATTTACACGGTACAGCAGCCTTGATGATCTTACACGTACAGCAGCTTTGATGTACACCTTACACGTACAGCAGCTTGATGTACACTCATGGTATGAGCAGCCATGATGTACACCTTACATGTACAGCAGCAGCCTTGATGTACACCACACGGTACAGCAGCCTTGATACACCTTTACACGGTACATCAGCCATGATGTACACTCACACGGTACAGCAGCCTTGATGTACACCCACATGGTACAGCAGCCATGATGTACACCTACAGCAGCCTTGATGTACACCCACAGCAGCCTTGATGTACACACCTTGCACGGTACAGCAGCCATGATGTACACCTTACATGGCACAGCAGCCATGATGTACACCTACATGGCACAGCAGCCATGATGTACATGTACAGCGCCATGATAATTCCACATGGTACAGCAGCCATGATGTACCTTACATGGTACAGCAGCCATGATGTACACCTTACAGCAGCCTTGATGTACACCTTACAGCAGCCTTGATGTACACCTGCACACGGTACAGCAGCCATGATGTACACCTACATGGTACAGCAGCCATGATGTACACCTTACATGGTACAGCAGCCATGATGTACACTTACATGGTACAGCAGCCTTGATGTACACCTTACACGGCAGCAGCCATGATGTAGTGCCCACACGGTACAGCAGCCATGATGTACACCTACATGGTACAGCAGCCTTGATGTACACCTTACAGCAGCCTTGATGTACACCTACTTGCACAGCAGCCATACACCTACACGGTACAGCAGCCATGATGTACACCTTACACGGTACAGCAGCCATGATGTACACCTTACATGGTACAGCAGCCTTGATGTACACCTTACACGGTACAGAAGCTATATGTACACCTTACACGGTACAGCAGCCATGATATACACCACACGGTACAGCAGCCATGATGTAACTCCACGGTACAGCAGCTTTGATGTACACCTTACATGGCACAGCAGCCTTGATGTACACCCACACTTGTACAGAAGCCATGATGTACACCATACATGGCAGAAAGCAGCCTTGATGTACACCTTCACAGTACAGCAGCCATGATGTACACCTTACACGGTACAGCAGCCATGATGTACACCTTACACGGTACAGCAGCCTTGATGTACACCTTACATGGTACAGCAGCTCTTGATGTACACTTACACGGTACAGAAGCCATGATGTACACCTTACACGGTACAGCAGCCATGATGTACACCTTACATTGGACAGCAGCCTTGATGTACACCTTACAGCAGCCCTGATGTACACCCACACGGCACAGCAGCCATGATGCACACTTTCATGGTACAGCAGCCTTGATGTACACCTTACATGGTACAAGCAGCCTGATGTACACTTACATGGTACAGCAGCCTGATGTACACCACATGGCACAGCAGCCATGATGTACACCTTACAGCAGCCATGATGTACACCCCACATGGTACAGCAGCCATGATGTACACCTTACACGGTACAGCAGCCTGATGTACACCCACATGGTACAGCAGCCAGATGTACACCTTACACGGTACAGCAGCCTGATGTACACCTACACGGTACAGCAGCCTTGATGTACACCTTACACGGTACAGCAGCCATATGTACACCTTACATAGTACAGCAGCCTTGATGTACACCTTACACGGTACAGCAGCCTGATGTACACCTTACACGGTACAGCAGCCTTGATGTACACCTTTACACGGTACAGCAGCCATGATGTACACCTACACGGTACAGCAGCCTTGATGTACACACCTTACAGCAGCCTTGATGTACACCTTACAGCCTTGATGTACACCTTACAGCAGCCTTGATGTACACCACAGCAGCCTTGATGTACACCTTACAGCAGCCTTGATGTACACCTTACACGGTACAGCAGCCATGATGTACACCTTCACGGTACAGCAGCCATGATGTACACCTTACATGGTACAGCAGCCTTGAGGTACACCTTACATGGTACACGCAGCCTTGATGTGTTGACTACATGGTACAGAGCAGCCTTGATGTACACCTTACATGGTACAGCAGCCATGATGTACACCTTACATGGTACAGCAGCCTTGATGTACACCTTACACGGTACAGCAGCCTGATGACTCCACACGGTACAGCAGCCATGATGTACACCTATACGGTACAGCAGCCATGATGTACACCTTACACGGTACAGCAGCCATGATGTACACCTACATGGTACAGCAGCCATAAGTACACCTTACACGGTACAGCAGCCTTGATGTACACCTTACACGGTACAGCAGCTCTTGATGTACACCTACATGGTACAGCAGCCATGATGTACACCTTACACGGTACAGCAGCCATGATGTACACTCCACACGGTACAGCAGCCATGATGTACACCTTAATACGTACAGCAGCCTGATGTACACCTTACATGGTACAGCAGCCTTGATGTACACCTTACATGGTACAGCAGCCTTGATGTACACCTTACATGGCAGCTAAGCAGCCTTGATGTACACCTTACACGGTACAGCAGCCATGATGTACAACTTACACACAGCAGCCTTGATGTACACCCACACGGTACAGCAGCCTTGATGTACACCTACATGGTACAGCAGCCTTGATGTACACCTTACACGGTACAGCAGCCATGATGTACACCTTACACGTTAAGCAGCCATGATGTACACCTACACGGTACAGCAGCCTTGATGTACACCTACCGGTACAGCAGCCATGATGTACACCCACACGGTACAGCAGCCCTTGATGTACACCTTACACGGTACAGCAGCCATGATGTACACCTTACATGGTACAGCAGCCATGATGTACACCTTACACGGTACAGCAGCCTTGATGTACACCTTACACGGTACAGCAGCCTTGATGTCACCTTACATGGCACAGCAGCCATGATGTACACCTACGCGGTACAGCAGCCTTGATGTACACCTTACACGGCACAGCAGCCATGATGTACACCTTACACGGTACAGCAGCCATGATGTACACCTTACACGGTACAGCAGCCATGATGTACACCTTACACGGTACACAGGCCTTGATGTACACTACACGGTACAGCAGCCATGATGTACACCTACACGGTACAGCAGCCTTGATGTACACCTACATGGTACAGCAGCCATGATGTACACCTTACATGGCACAGCAGCCTTGATGTACACCTTACATGGCATGGAAAGCAGCCTTGATGTACACCTTACACGGTACAGCAGCCATGATGTACACACCTTACAGCAGCCATGATGTACACCTTACAGCAGCCTTGATGTACACCTTACACGGTACAGCAGCCATATGTACACCTACACAGTCAGTGCCTGATGTACACCTTTACACGGTACAGCAGCCATAGATGTACACCTCCACACGGCACAGCAGCCTTGATGTACACCACACGGCAGCAGCAGCCTTGATGTACACCACACGCAGTACAGCAGCCTTGATGTACACTCCACACGGTACAGCAGCCATGATGTACACCTTACACGGTACAGCAGCCATGATACACCTTACACGGCACAGCAGCCTTGATGTACACCTTGGTACAGCAGCCTTGATGTACACCTTACACGGTACAGCAGCCATGATGTACACCTTACACTGCACAGCAGCCATGATGTACACCTTACACGGTACAGCAGCCTTGATGTACACCTACACGGTACAGCAGCCTTGATGTACACCTTACACGGTACAGCAGCCTTGATGTACACCTCATATATTGACAGCAGTGATGTACACCTTACAGTCAGCGTTTACACGGTACAGCAGCCTATGTGTACACCTTACATGGTACAGCAGCCTGATGTACACTTACACGGTACAGCAGCCATGATGTACACCTTACACGGTACAGCAGCCATGATGTACACTTTACACGGTACAGCAGCCAGATGTACACGCACACGGTACAGCAGCCTTGATGTACACCACATGGTACAGCAGCCATGATGTACACCTTACACGGTACAGCAGCCTTGATGTACACCTTACACGGTACAGCAGCCTTGATGTACACCTTACATGGTACAGCAGCCATGATGTACACCTTACACGGTACACCAGCCTTGATGTACACCTTACACGGTACACCAGCCTTGATGTACACCTTACACGGTACAGCAGCCTTGATGTACACCTTACATGGTACAGCAGCCTTGATGTACACCTTACACGGTACAGCAGCCTTGATGTACACCTTACACGGTACAGCAGCTCTGATGTACACCTTTACACGGTACAGCGCAGCCATGATGTGTTGTACAACTTACACGGCACAGCAGCCTTGATGTACACCTTACACGGCAGCAGCCTGATGTACACCTTACATGGTACAGCAGCCTTGATGTACACTCCACACGGTACAAAGCAGCCATGATACACCTTACACGGTACAGCAGCCTTGATGTACACCTTACACGGTACAGCAGCCTTGATGTACACCTTACACGGTACAGCAGCCATTATGTACACCTTACACGGTACAGCAGCCATGATGTACACCTTACACGGTACAGCAGCCATGATGTACACCTTACACGGTACAGCAGCCATGATGTACACCTTACACGGTACAGCAGCCATGATGTACACCTTACACGGTACAGCAGCCTTGATGTACACCTTACACGGTACAGCAGCCATGATGTACACCTTACACGGTACAGCAGCCATGATGTACACCTTACACGGTACAGCAGCCTTGATGTACACCCACACGGTACAGCAAGTCATGACACCTTACACGGCACAGCAGCCATGATGTACACCTTACACGGTACAGCAGTTTTGATGTACACTCCACACGCAGTACAGCAGCCA
Source organism: Homarus americanus (assembly GCF_018991925.1). Taxonomy (NCBI): domain Eukaryota; kingdom Metazoa; phylum Arthropoda; class Malacostraca; order Decapoda; family Nephropidae; genus Homarus; species Homarus americanus. Next base: position 6,299 of record NW_024719429.1, read on the forward strand.
TGATGTACACCTTACACGGTACACAGCAGTCTTGATGCACACCTTACATGGTACAGCAGCCATGATGTACACCTTACAGGTACAGCAGCCTTGATGTGTTGACCCCTACATGGTACAGCAGCCTTGATGTACACCTTACACGGTACAGCAGCCATGATGTACACTCTTACAGCAGCCATGATGTACACCTTGCTAGCAGCCTTGATGTACACCTTACACGGCACAGCAGCCATGATGTACACTCCACACGGTACAGCAGCCATGATGTACACCTTACACGGTACAGCAGCCATGATGTACACCTTACACGGTACAGCAGCCTTGATGTACACCTTACATGGTACAGCAGCCATGATGTACACCTTACACGGTACATCAGCCTTGATGTACACCTTACACGGTACACCAGCCTTGATGTACACCTTACACGGTACAGCAGCCTTGATGTACACCTTACACGGTACAGCAGCCATGATGTACACCTTACACGGTACAGCAGCCTTGATGTACACCTTACACGGTACAGCAGCCATGATGTACACCTTACACGGTACAGCAGCCTTGATGTACACCTTACACGGCACAGCAGCTCTTGATGTACACCTACACGGTACAGCAGTTTTGATGTACACCTTACACGGTACAGCAGCCTTGATGTACACACCTTATACGGTACAGCAGCCATGATGTACACCTTACACGGTACAGCAGCCCTTGATGTACACCTTACACGGGTACAGCAGCCTTGATGTACACCCACATGCACACCAGCCTTGATGTACACCTTACATGGTACAGCAGCCATGATGTACACCTTACACGGTACAGCAGCCATGATGTACACCTTACATGGTACAGCAGCCATGACGTACACCTTACACGGTACAGCAGCCATGATGTACACCTTACACGGTACAGCAGCCATGATGTACACCTTACACGGTACAGCAGCCTTGATGTACACCTTACACGGTACAGCAGCCTTGATGTACACCTTATAACTAATGACCTATAGAGTCATCAACGCTACACACAGTAACTTAAAGTTTTCAGTAAATCTCACCCACTAATACATCATCCACAACTTGTTCATCATCCAAGGCTCAGTTACTGCAGCCATATCCGACACAGTATCCACACATGGATGTGCAGGAAGGTCACTCCAGAGACTATGACAGTAGTTTTCACACCCTGACCTGTAACTACAGGCTATGAGATGAAGTAGGGATGGCGGTGCAGGTTCTTGAAGATATGGAACTGGTTTTAAGCCTCCACCTTCAGCCACCAGTTGGTCCTAGATCCACTCCTCCCTGCTACTGCTGCTGCTGACGTGCTTCTGTTGACATTGGCGATAATGTAGCCGAATCTTCTTTGGCAGCACTGCTTGTTCAGTTCACCTCTTGCCCGTTGATACATAAGGTGCCTCTTTACACTGAGACTCGTTTAATTTACTCCATACATGACAAGAAAAATGATCACCGGCCGCAGCTGTCAGGTGCACAAGACTGGGGGTTGTTGGAGACTTCATATGAATGCGCAGTACAGGATCTTCTTGGAGTTTCTAAAATAGGACTTTCTTTCCTTTGCGACAGAGTGGATGTTGTATCACGTCCCGTAATCACATGCAGAAGCAACAAGCTCTTATTAACTTCACTCATGACACTGTAATCTCTTGCTGCTGTAAAACTTTTCTATAAGGATGAGCTTTGTCTGCAGGGCTCAGCATCTTGGTATCTATATCAGGATTTGTGAAAGTAATCAAGTGGACGAGAAGATGACTGTTTTCTCCAACTTGTACTGATTCAACCCTCGAATCTCCTGTTCCTGTTGTTACTACTGTACTAGTCTGTTAGTATATGCTTCTGCCTGGTCAACCTTACCACCAACAGCCTCATGATGGTGGGAGAGGAGAGTAATAAACCTTGACTTGTTTCCCCAAGAGCTGCAGGGTGCATAAATACGTTGCTGGACACTGCTAAATAACACAGTGAAGAAGTCAGCCACCATCAATGGTATACTCTGCTCCAGGGGAAATATAAGAACAATTTCACAGGGCCCAAAATTTCTAGCACTGGAACAAGGGAAGCGTAGTTTCGTTTCCGCAAAGAGCAGTCATCAAAGAGAGCAGAGGGGCGAGCGGCCAGCTCTTACGTTAAATAAGACGCAAGATCACACCAGTTCCTGACAACGTATAATATCTGGTGGAACAACTGGTCAGGGTTCATGTTAACGTCTTTGTCCCGCATTGTTATGGGTTTTGTTACATTGTCAAAGACTTGATGTTATTTCTTCTCTGCATGTTACTGAACAGTTTGCCCTTCATTGTCTCCAAAGACGCTTCTCCAACTAACCGAGCGTCGTCACAAATCATTGGCCACTCACCAGGGAGGTTGATTGAGTTGTGGCTTGATTGACTGGATTGTGGAGGTGTGAACAGTCCAGGGAAATTCTCCTGTCAACAAGGTCGTGATGTTGTTGAGACTCCTGCAGGTCCATGTGCTGCTCACAAGTGGCACTGTCACCCTACCGAAGAGTTCCATAGCGTCACTACTCAGGGTGTTGCAGGCATTGAATAAATTCATTTTACTATAGTTCAGGGTGAAATACCACACCCTTGAGTCACACCTCCGGTTGTTTTCAGGGAGATTCCTGACCACCAGTACTTATCAGATCTTCCTCCCAAGAGATCCACAACGTCCTGCCCGGCACTAGAGTATACGACATTGTTGCAGTAATCTCACACACAGATACATAACATGCCTACAGGTCATTTTAGTGGTTCATCAACAGAGGATGGTGAGATTGCATTATGGCCTAAAACATTTTGAAACACAAGTTAAAACTTTCTGGTTACGCACACAAGGTTAATAAACTAATATGAACCATCAACGCTGGTTTCTGTGTTTAAGAAAATAACACAAAACTTCTGAGTTTTACAACACCTTTGGCGAACTTCAAACCCGGTGTTACAGTTATGTATGAGTACTGTAGTGTTGGTTGACAAGAGTACTACTTCCTCTTATTTAAAGACCATTTATATATATATGGAGAAACAAAAGAATATATCACCAAATTTTAATTTTTTCATCTGCGAAAAAATGTAGTTTTTTTATTATTAATGAAAGATTTGTTTATAACGTGTTAGTCAAAGGCGATGATGTTTAAAGAGCTCACCAAGACAAATGAGCTCCACAAGTCGGTGGTTCACCTGTTAACGGCAGTGAATGAGCTCCATAAGTCGGTGGTTCACCTGTTAACGGCAGTGAATGAGCTCCATAAGTCGGTGGTTCACCTGTTAACGGCAGTAAATGAGCTCCATAAGTCGGTGGTTCACCTGTTAACGGCAGTGAATGAGCTCCATAAGTCGGTGGTTCACCTGTTAACGGCAGCAAATGAGCTCCATAAGTCGGTGGTTCACCTGTTAACGGCAGTAAATGAGCTCCATAAGTCGGTGGTTCACCTGTTAACGGCAGCAAATGAGCTCCATAAGTCGGTGGTTCACCTGTTAACGGCAGCAAATGAGCTCCATAAGTCGGTGGTTCACCTGTTAACGGCAGCAAATGAGCTCCATAAGTCGGTGGTTCACCTGTTAACGGCAGCAAATGAGCTCCATAAGTCGGTGGTTCACCTGTTAACGGCAGTAAATGAGCTCCATAAGTCGGTGGTTCACCTGTTAACGGCAGTAAATGAGCTCCATAAGTCGGTGGTTCACCTGTTAACGGCAGGTAAATGAGCTCCATAAGTCGTTGGTTCACCTGTTAACGGCAGTGAATGAGCTCCAAGTCGGTGGTTCACCTGTTAACGGCAGTAAATGAGCTCCATAAGTCGGTGGTTCACCTGTTAACGGCAGTAAATGAGCGCCGTAAGTCGGTGGTTCACCTGTTAACGGCAGTGAATGAGCCCGTAAGTCGGTGGTTCACCTGTTAACGGCAGTGAATGAGCTCCATAAGTCGGTGGTTCGCCTGTTAACGGCAGTAAATGAGCTCCATAAGTCGGTAGTTCACCTGTTAACGGCAGTAAATGAGCTCCATAAGTCGTTGGTTCACCTGTTAACGCAAATGAGCCGTAAGTCGGTGGTTCACCTGTTAACGGCAGTGAATGAGCCCCGTAAGTCGGTGGTTCACCTGTTAACGGCAGTAAATGAGCTCCATAAGTCGGTGGTTCACCTGTTAACGGCAGTAAATGAGCTCCATAAGTCGGTGGTTCACCTGTTAACGGCAGTAAATGAGCTCCATAAGTCGGTGGTTCACCTGTTAACGGCAGTAAATGAGCTCCACGTCGGTGGTTCGCCTGTTAACGGCATAATGAGCTCCATAAGTCGGTGGTTCACCTGTTAACGGCAGTAAATGAGCTCCATAAGTCGGTGGTTCACCTGTTAACGGCACTAATGAGCTCCATAAGTCGGTGTTTCACCTGTTAACGGCAGTAAATGAGCTCCATAAGTCGGTGGTTCACCTGTTAACGGCAGTGAATGAGCTCCATAAGTCGGTGGTTCACCTGTTAACGGCAGTAAATGAGCTCCATAAGTCGGTGGTTCACCTGTTAACGGCAGGAATGAGCTCCATAAGTCGGTGGTTCACCTGTTAACGGCAGTAAATGAGCTCCATAAGTCGGTGGTTCACCTGTTAACGGCAGTAAATGAGCTCCATAAGTCGGTGGTTCACCTGTTAACGGCAGTAAATGAGCTCCATAAGTCGTTGGTTCACCTGTTAGCACATATTGTTCTAGCGTTTAGTAGGACGAGACGGAGTTATTGACAGTGAGGGCTGACAGTTGGTAGTGGCCGCCTCCTCCCCACCTCTCCATAACAGTGTGTGGCCGGGGTGGTGGTGTACTGGCCGGGGTGGTGGTGTACACTGGCCGGGGTGGTGGTGTACACTGGCCGTGGTGGTGTACACTGGCCGGGGGTGGTGTACACTGACCGGTGGTGGTGTGTACACTGGCCGGGGTGTGGTGTGTACACTGACGGGGTGGTGGTGTACACTGGCCGGGGTGGTGGTGTACACTGGCTGGGGTGGTGGTGTACACTGGCCGGTGGTGGTGTACACTGGCCGGGGTGTGCCGCGGCGAGTGGTGGTGTACACTGGCCGGGGTTGGTGGTGTACACTGGCCGGGTGGTGGTGTACACTGGCCGGGGTGGTGGTGTACTGGTGTGGTGTACACTGGCCGGGGTGGTGGTGTGCACACTGGCCGGGGTGGTGGTGTACACTGTAAGGGGTGTGGTGGTGTGCACTGGCCGGGGTGTGTGGTGTACACTGGCCGGGGTGGTGGTGTACACTGGCCGGGGTGGTGGTGTACACTGGCCGAGGTGGTGGTGTACACTGGCCGGGGTGGTGGTGTACACTGGCCAGGTGGTGGTGTACACTGGCCGGGGTGGTGGTGTACACTGGCCGGGGTGGTGGTGTACACTGGCCGGGGTGGTGGTGTACACTGGCCAGGGGTGTGGTGGTGTACACTGGCCGGGGTGGTGGTGTACACTGGCCGGGGTGGTGGTGTGTACACTGGCCAGGGTGGTGGTGTACACCTGGCCAGGGTGGTAATGGTGTGTACACTGGCTGGGGTGGTGTGCCACCGTGGCTGGGCTGTGTACACTGGCTGGGGTGGTGGTGGTGTACATTGGCCGGGGTGGTGGTGTACACTGGCTGGGGTGTTGTCAATATTGTCGTTCATGATTTATAAACTAATTATCTTTTTGACTTTTCCCGAGTTTTTAGTTCTCTCTCTCTCTCTCTCTCTCTCTCCATTTGTCTTTGTTTTACAACTTAAATGTTATTGTGTCACCCAGCACCATCAAGACACACACACGCACGCATTGTTTACACAGCTATGTCGTGGAGAGGCTACGAAGGGCGTCCATCACCGCCAGATATTAGCTGCTTTACGCCATTAATCAAGACACAGTTACAGAAGGAGAGAGAGAGAGAGAGAGAGAGAGAGAGATATCGAACGGTGTGTTTGTGGGGCTGGAAACCTCTGGCAGCCAGTCGTTAGGGGGGGGGGGTGCCAGCCAGCGTTGCCTGAACCATTGATTTGCGTCTAGTGCATCTTGGAACGTGAGAGTGGGTGGTTGGTGCTTCTGACACACTCACACCCTTCCTCCTACACCGACCTATTTCACCGTTTGTCTGGAGGTGTTTCTCTACTTGGCCATCAGGATTGTGATGCTGACATTATCCGCTTTGTCCAAACTTTCTATACTGACGCAGGCAACTTCTTTGTCTCTATGTGGATAATATTTTAGTAAATCCACGCTGCTTCACCCACCAATAATTGTGGACTTGATGGTCATCATTTTATACGAAGATGAACGTTGATATGAGTGTAATAACAGAATCATTTGGCTTTAAATTGAGTGTTATTTATATCCTGGCCCTCGTAAACACTACCAGCGGTGTGTGACGTGTGAGGCTGTGTCACTCTCCTCTCATATTGTTTTTAAATCGAGAGAGTGTTGAAGTGTGTGAATGTCTCGTTGGAGATAATGTGTATAGTGATGATCCTCAGTAGTGACAGTCTGCTGACACAAGGCCTGACGGTGACTGTGTCAGTCTGTCTGTGTTTTGAACCTTTATGAGAAAAGTGACTTAAGAAAAGTTCGCTGGAGAAAATCCCACTTAACATTACCCAAATTAACGCAATTAAGGTTAAAATGAACTTAGCCTAATCTAACCTAACCTGACCTAATTAAAACGAAACCTAACCTAACCTAACCTAACCTAACCTAACCTAAACTTAACCTAACTAAAACGAACTTAGCAAACAATGTCCTAGGGAGTGTTTACATTATTAATTTTTGTGTTTATATTTCGCCCATTGTGTTATGTTAGGTGAGGTTGTGTCTACATACCCTTGGAGAACTTGACAACTGTGAGGTCAGGTCATGTGGTGGTGACCCAGAGTGACGCTTACAAGAGTTCAGTGTCCTACACCAAATCCCGAGCTCACTGATATAATATTACATATTTAATTAAAGAGAAAGAAAACGCCGTCTTTTAGTAGTTAACAAGACAGGCTCAGTTACTTAACGTGTAGTGAGTGCTTCTCGTTAATCATAACCTCGTTTATTTCATTGAAAACAGGACCCATTATTTAGCGTTCAACGAGGCACATAAGAAATGACTCGTTAAGTGTGGGATTTGGTAAACGAACGATATTATGTCTTTCTATTGCTCAACAAACTATGACAAGAGTGAACGTTAACGAAGAATGTTCCTGTACAGTACATGAAACTTTTGTTAGTTTAACGAACAACAGTGATCTCTATCGTTAAGATTTAAACAACGAACTGTATCAACCATAGTGAAGGATTAGTGAGGACTAGTGCTGAACGAAGGATTAGTGAGGACTAGTGCTGAACGAAGGATTAGTGAGGACTAGTGCTGAACGAAGGATTAGTGAGGACTAGTGCTGAACGAAGGATTAGTGAGGACTAGTACTGAACGAAGGATTAGTGAGGACTAATGCTGAACGAAGGATTAGTGAGGACTAGTGCTGAACGAAGGATTAGTGAGGACTAGTGCTGAACGAAGGATTAGTGAGGACTAGTGCTGAACGAAGGATTAGTGAAAGAAGGAATAGTGAAAGTATTAAGGAAGAGTGAAGGAAGGAAACAAGAGAGCGAGTTTCAATAAGTGTGAGGTGAAGAAAGTCACTGTGAACATTAAAGAGACTCCAGGGAACATTACCATAAGCGTCCAGACAACAGCGGGAGGTGTAGCAACACAAGTAGGTGTAATAGTCAAGTGTAAGTGTATCTGAACACACTTAAAACGACTGTAAGGACAGAGGATGGTGGGCCGGGCGTTGGGCTAAACTGTTGCCTAAATATGTTGAGTTTGTGAAGCGTCTGGGGCCCACCTGACCCTGTGTGTCCCCCGGGGTGTAAGACCCATACATTTCTGTTTTGGTGTATGCCCTCGGGTGTAGATCATACATGTATGAGTGGCTGTGTGCCCCCGGGGTGTAGATCATACATGTATGAGTGGCTGTGTGCCCCCGGGGTGTAGATCATACATGTATGAGTGGCTGTGTGCCCCCGGGGTGTAGATCATACATGTATGAGTGGGAGGCGTGTCATACTACTTCCCCCGGGACCCCACAGGGACTTGACCCGGGGGCCTCCTTGCTCACAGGAGCCAGTACTTGTGTCATGCTCCGCCACACCTCGTCACCGTCCAGCAGGAGAGGACTGTCGAGGAGTGTGGCGAGGCGCCCTCAGCAGATTTCTTGTGCCGGTGCTTCTACTGTTATCCCAGAGCTCCAGTGTACAGGCGAGCAAGACAGGAGCCTCACTCGGAGCGCAACTGTGGCCTCTGGGGAAGCCACAGAGGTTTCCACCGCCGGTGAGGCTCCACCATCCATTGTGGAAGCCTCTCACATCTCCCTCGCTGATGGTGTCACAAACACCCCCACAGGAGCCTGGGTCAGGGATGCTTGCACCTCCAACCTCCACTGTGATCAATATCTGGGACATACCTCCAACCTCCACACCGACACTTGCACACGGCGCGGCTCTTACGTCTGTAGGGTCTTCACCGACACCTGCACACGACAGAGCTCTCACATATGTAGGGTCTTCTCTTCTACTGACGAAGGTTCGTTCACGAGGACAGACCATGTGGGGAGGAGGTGGTCAGCGGCGGCAGGAAACTTCCTCGTGTTTGTACCACAACCAGTTAGATAGTGGTGAAGGCTGCCTCCTCCCTCACCTCTCCTTATATAGTTATAACCCAAGTTTAAGACGTCATAAAACAGACTCAAGTCCCCTGAGAAGCGAGGAAGATCAGTCCCTGGAAAGTGTGGATGATCAGGCTCAAAGTGGCGAGGAAGATCAGTATCATAACAGCGGTGATCAGCGTCATAGTGGCGAGGAAGATCAGTATCATAACAGCGGTGATCAGCGTCATACTGGCGGGGAAGATCAGCCCGACAGTAGAGATGACTATACCGAGCGCAGCGCCAGTAGGCCAACAAAGACTGTTTCTCGTGGCGCACTAAAATCAAACAAGAACAGCGAGGTTGTAAACTGGCGTCGCCAACGTCCACAGGAGGGAGCTGGTACCAATATTTGGGTGTCTCAAGGCGGCAACAAGCCAGGTTGGCCGCGGGGTAAAAATCCTTGGCCCTTTCTGCCCGGCACCCAGACACGAGGCTACAATAGAGACGAGATAAGGGCCAATCTGGACTCGGATGAAACGTGCGAGGGGCACCGAGTTGACCTTCTCACCCCTGCAGCTGTGATTGACAACACTATCCTGCAGGAGGCAAAGGTGGAGGTTTACCCCAGATATGGCGGGAACTACTCTACACAGCCGACCTCTCTAAGGGCTCCAACTTTGGCCCAAACTCCTCATTACTTTAGTGTAATTGAAGACTTTCCGGAGGGCAACGAGATCCCTGGTGGTTCCTTCATCCCTTCTTCACCAGCAACCCGGGCAGGTCCTCATCCTCCACGATCGCAAGCTCAACTTCCTTCCCCACAAGTCCAACTCAGCCACACGGAAAGTCTTCCCACAAATGACACGAGAGAACGACAAACAGTGGTCGTGGAGCAAGAGGAGGACGAAAGAGAGGAAGAGGTGGATGTGGTGGAGGAAGACTCGACACACTCGGCTGAGTTTGAAGCACAGGAAGACTTGGGGCCACACTCGGGTGAAGCTGACGTACTGGAACTCTCTGTCTCATACGACCTCAAGAGTGGAGCAACGAGACAGAGGCCCTCACACGGTGGTCCTGAGGCCCTGAGTGACGGCCACCTCACTACTCTACTGCACAGACACAAGCGAAAGAGTAAGTATTATTTTCTCTGTTATTTACCTTTTTATTTACTCCAAATGCTCAGGTAATGTAAGTCTGAGTGTTTACCTTTTCATTGTGTTACGTAATGTTTGTCACTGAATCTTGAGTCCAATGTCATCGTACTCTGGGGTTAAGACCTCGTACTCAGAGGGGTTATGACGTACTAGAGGGATTAAGACATTGTACTCAATGGCGTATGTCATCGTACTCAGAGGGGTTATGACGTACTAAAGGGATTAAGACATCGTACTCAATGGCGTATGTCATCGTACTCAGAGGGGTTATGCACGTACTAAAGGGGTTGAGACAACATACTTAATGGCATAAGGTATCGACGGAGCATAGGGTGTGAAAAAATAAGAGTAAAAAGAAATTAAAGATGGAAAAGAAAAAGGTTATATTAATCTACACCACGAAAATGCCGGAAAACCAACTTTTTGAAGCGAGACAGATTGTATGAGTGTGGAAACACAGAAGAAGGGAATGGGTCACTTGATTGACAAATAATATACAAGTAACATAAGTGATACAAATATGATATATGATAACAAGGTGGGGAGAAGGTCATACTACAGGGCATTTCAACATAGTAACAGTGCAAAAATGTAAGATTGACTGGGAGTGAACACACTGGTTGACTACGAGTTGTTGATAATTTTTACAATGGTTGGGACTGGGCTGTTCTTATAGCGATCAGTACGTGGTCGTATGGGCTGGATGCGGTTGTGGTGTCAAACAGCAATTCGCGGAAGAAGGATATCGGGTGGAAGTAGGAGCCGGTGCCAAAGATGGTGTAGAAGCTTCTCACCAAATTTGCAGATGAGGTCGTGGTGATGACAAGATTAATCCCGGGCATTAGCAACCTTAAGTACAGAGACAGGTTCAAGCATCTTAATTTCCACTCCCTCGAGAGACGTAAAGTGAGGGGCGATATGAAAGAGGTGCTTAAATGGGAGACAGGACCAAACGAAGGTACTCAAACTATCCAACCAGGAGTGAACTCGCAACAATGGTTTTAAATTAGACAAATTTAGATTTAGGCGCGAGATAGGTAAACATTGGTTTAGAAATAGAGTAGTGGACGAGTGGAACAAGTTACCAAATATCATCAATAACTGGTATGAGCGATAGGTCTTGGTTGTAAATGGGACTGCCCAGTATGGACCAATAGGCCCGCTGCAGTTTCCTCCACTCTTATGTTCTTATGGTCAGAGAGAGCCGAGAGGGTCAGTGTGTTGAGCGCTTCTTGATATGTGGAGTAGGAAGGGGAGAGAATAATCTTGCCTGCCCTCTTTTGCACTTTTTCTAGGTGTTTACGTTGTGTGGCATTTAGGGAGGAAGACCAGGTAAGGGAGGCATAGGTGAGCACTGAGGAGCTAGGGTGCAGGAAATTGAAGGACATTGTGTGTGTGTGGCTTTCAAGGCTCAGGTGTTAATTAATGTTACTTGGCGAGTATTGCTTTAGTTTTTCTTGTCGAATGATACTTGGGTATTACTTAACGTGTGTTATTTGACTAATGTTAGTTGAAGAGTGTTACTTGGCAACTGTTACCTGACTAGTGTTGTAACTGGTGAGTGTTACCTGGCTAGTGTTAACTGACTCGTGTTACCTGACTAGTGTTACCTGGCTCTTGTTACCTGACTAGGTGTTACCCGACTAGTGTTGTAACTGGTGAGTGTTACCTGACTAGTGTTAACTGTATAATGAGGTTAAATCTCACATGAAGAGACAGAGTCGTATAGTGAGGGAAGTAGGTAGCTTGACTCGAGGGTGTGAAGAGAGTGCTGCATATTAACACAGGCACAGTACAAGTGTAGTATATAAAACACCAATGCATGTCACAGCTTTATGTTACTAGTTCAATTGGGGGGATTAATGGGTGTTCGTACACAATATATAATAGACTATGATATATTCCTATTACCTAACAAGTCGATGGACCCGGCTGAGACGACGAGCGGGACTGGGGACGTGTGTTGCTGGCCCTTCACGGTTATAAGAATAATCATGGTGGAAGGAGCTGCAGGGCCTTTATATTAGAGATCACCAGTCGGCAGATGACCTCTCCTAATTAACACTAATCTGGGTGTGTCTAGACCGGCTGTTAGGTCAGGTAACAGAAGTGCTGGCTGGATAGCAGTTACTTGAATTAACAAGGTTAAGCTAGTCTCGTGGCGGTGAAAATTGTGGTTCCCTTTGTGACCTTGACCTTCTGTCGGTGCAGCGAAGAATGACGGAAATGATTCCGGGACTTAGAAACCTTCCATATCAAGATAGGTTAAAGAAACTAAACTTGTATTCCCTAGAAATATGAAAAGTGCGGGGAGATATGATAGAAGTATTTAAGTGGGTGAAAGGAATAAATAGAGGAGATATAGATAAACCTAGAGAAGTCGACTTGTGAAAGAGACTTTGGGGTACTTGTAAGTCCGGACCTACAGCCTAGAAAACAGTGCGTTAATGTTCGAAATAAGGCAAACAGAGTATTAAGTTTTATATCTAGAAGTGTAAGTAACAAGAGTGCAGAGGTCTTATTGCAACTATATCTTGCGCTAGTCAGGCCGCACCTCCATTATGCGGTTCAGTTCTGGTGCCCCTATTATAGAATGGATATAAATTCACTAGAGTCGGTGCAGCGAAGAATGACAAAAATGATTCCGGGACTTAGAAACCTTCCATATCAGGATAGGTTAAAGAAACTTAACTTGCATTCCCTAGAAAGACGAAGAGTGCGGGGAGATATGATAGAAGTATTTAAGTGGGTGAAAGGAATCAATAAAGGGGATATAGATAAAGTTCTTATAATATCCGAGCAGGATAGGACTCGGAGCAACGGATTTAAGTTGGATAAGTTTAGGTTTAGGACGGAGATAGGAAGGAACTGGTTCACAAATAGGGTGGTGGACGAGTGGAACAAGCTTAGCAACTTTGTAGTAAGTGCTGGAATGCTGGAAAGTTTTAAAAGGAGACTAGATAGATTCATGGATGATAGAGAGTTGTAGTAACTCTCGACAGGAGCTGCCATGCACAGGCCAACCGGCCTATTGCAGACTCCTTATATTCTTATGTTCTTAAGTTCTTTGGGTCAGGTCTTTATCTCACCTTAGTCCCTGTAGGGTGTGTTAACTTCCGTGGATGCTTTGGTCTGATAAATAAACGCTATACCTCCCGCCAAGACCAACGCTTTCATGCCATAAGCAGCCGATGTTCACAGTGGATGACATTAACGAGTGCCTAACCTGAGAAAATAGCTACAGAGGTGGAATATATGTACCTCACAACCTACCATAGTCTAATAATGTTAACAATTTTCAAGCGGCTAACTAACGATACAGAAAAGGAAAGATGAATGTTGATATAAAGAAGTAAGAGAGCGCCAAAGCAGATGCTTGTCGGAGAGCATAACTTGAGGAAAGTAGATGAGAACACACAGTGGAGGCTTGCAGGGTTATGTAATGTTTCTTGCCCTTCCTTATTTCTGCTTAGGTTCCCTGCCATTATCATCTTTGTTAAGCTTGAAACAGATTACATACTTGTTGCTTCGAAGGCTATACTCTTGCTCAGGGCAGCACACACAACATGTATAATAGTGAGTGAGCTACATGGCCCCTGTGAGAGGGCGGGGGGGGGGGTAATTTGGGTAAAATACAACTTGTGAACAAAGAAAAAACTATTTGTACATACTAACAGAGCAGCAGAAATTATTAACAAGATACAAAGGCAAATGAAAAAACTCATCAGCATTCGTCAAGGTCCAGCTCCAGGGTGGTGCATGGTCTATCCACCAGTCACTGTCCGGCATCAGGGTGATCAACGCAGTAGATACAGTGGTTGGCGTTTCTGGCCCGTCCGGTGGTCTGCCACATGCATTTCTTTTGTGTGTAGAGCGGCAGTTCCCGACGTATGGGGAGAGTGATAAATTCAGACAGTGACTTTGAACACCTTCAAAGAGATCTAGATACCTTACATGAGTGGTCAGTAAACTGGCAAATGAATTTTAATACTGATAAATGCAAGGTACTACAGATAGGGAAGACGAATACAAACGTTAAGTATAAACTAGGTAACACGGAAATAGAAAACTCAGTTTGTGAAAAAGATCTAGGTGTATTTGTTAGCAACGACTTGAAACCTAAACAATGTATTAGCGTTCGCAACAAGGCAAACAGGATTCTTGGGTTCATATCTAGGTCTGTGAGTAACAGAACTGCTGACGTTATCTTGAAACTTTACCTAGCATTAGTGAGGCACACATGGATTATGCGGTTCAGTTCTGGTGTCCTTATTATAGAATGGACATAGATTCTTTGGAGAGAGTACAAAGAAGAATGACAAAAATGATCCATAATATTAGAAACCTTCCATATGAAGAAAGACTGAAAAGCTTAGCTTACATTCATTAGAGAGGCGTAGAGTTAGGGGAGATATGATAGGGTGTACAAGTGGGTAAGTGGGATTAACAAGGGTAAAATGGAAGATGTTCTGAAGCTCAGTAATAACGAAATAACTAGAACAAATGGCTTTAAATTAGATAAATTCCGATTCAGAAAGGATATAGGCAAGCACTGGTTTGGTAATAGAGTTGTGGATATGTGGAATAGGCTACCGAGTGCTATAGTAGGATCGGGGACGCTAGGGAGCTTCAAGACGAAGTTGGATAGGCACATGGAAGTGCTGGGATGGGTGTGAAAGGGATCTGCCCTGCATGGGCCAGTCGGCCTCCTGCAGTATCCCACTTTCTTATGTTCTTATGTTCTTATGTATTCCAGATGGGTTTTTCCAGTTCCATCTGAGTTTCCTCTAAAAGCATCGTTTTCCCACATATTCCAGATGGGTTTTTCCAGTCCCATCTGAGTTTCCTCTAAAGAGCATCGTTTTCCCACATATTCCAGGTGGGTTTTTCCAGTTCCATCTGAGTTTCCTCTAAAAGCATCGTTTTCCCACATATTCCAGATGGGTTTTTCCAGTCCCATCTGAGTTTCCTCTAAAGAGCATCGTTTTCCCACATATTCCAGATGGGTTTTTCCAGTTCCATCTGAGTTTCCTCTAAAAGCATCGTTTTCCCACATATTCCAGATGGGTTTTTCCAGTCCCATCTGAGTTTCCTCTAAAGAGCATCGTTTTCCCACATATTCCAGGTGGGTTTTTCCAGTTCCATCTGAGTTTCCACCCTTCCGGCCGGGATTGGAGCCCGCCCACTGCTTGGGGTGTCATCACTCTGGATGGTGTGTAGGGCAGGGTACGCAGACCTGGGCTAGCCCTTTGTACAAGAGTGTCATGTCTGCCCCCCCTCGCCCCGCCCCGACTCATAAGAACATAAGAACATAAGAAAGTGGGATACTGCAGGAGGCCGACTGGCCCATACAGGGCAGATCCCTTTCACACCCATCCCAGCACTTCCATGTGCCTATCCAACTTCGTCTTGAAGCTCCCTAGCGTCCCCGATCCTACTATAGCACTCGGTAGCCTATTCCACATATCCACAACTCTATTACCAAACCAGTGCTTGCCTATATCCTTTCTGAATCGGAATTTATCTAATTTAAAGCCATTTGTTCTAGTTATTTCGTTATTACTGAGCTTCAGAACATCTTCCATTTTACCCTTGTTAATCCCACTTACCCACTTGTACACCTCTCTATCATATCTCCCCTAACTCTACGCCTCTCTAATGAATGTAAGCCTAAGCTTTTCAGTCTTTCTTCATATGGAAGGTTTCTAATATTATGGATCATTTTTGTCATTCTTCTTTGTACTCTTTCCAAAGAATCTATGTCCATTCTATAATAAGGACACCAGAACTGAACCGCATAATCCATGTGTGGCCTCACTAATGCCAGGTAAAGTTTCAAGATAACGTCAGCAGTTCTGTTACTCACAGACCTAGATATGAACCCAAGAATCCTGTTTGCCTTGTTGCGAACGCTAATACATTGTTTTCTAGGTTTCAAATCGTTGCTAACAAATACACCTAGATCTTTTTCACAAACTGAGTTTTCTATTTCCGTGTTACCTAGTTTATACTTAACGTTTGTATTCGTCTTCCCTATCTGTAGTACCTTGCATTTATCAGTATTAAAATTCATTTGCCAGTTTACTGACCACTCATGTAAGGTATCTAGATCTCTTTGAAGGTGTTCAAAGTCACTGTCTATTTATCATCAAATTACTAATCCTACTAGTTATGCCTAAATCAAGATCATTAATGATAACAAACAGCAGAGGGCCTAATACAGATCCCTAGGGAACTCCGCTTTTGACCGCACCCCAGTCTGACTTTAATCCATTTATGCTGACTCTTTGTTTCCTACCAGTTAACCATGACCTAATCCATTTTAATACTGATCCACCTATTCCATGTGCTTCTACCTTCCTTATCAATCTCTCATGAGGGACTCTATCGAATGCTTTACTGAAATCTAAATAAATTATATCATCATATGACTTATCATTATCTACCGCTTCAAATACTTCTGAGAAAAAGCTACAAATTTGTGAGACAAGAACGTCCCTGGGTGAACCCGTGCTGAAGAATGAATTAAGTTGAATGTTTCAAGGTGGCTTCTGATTTTTGTAGCAATAATTGACTCTAGCAACTTGCCTATGATTGACGTGAGACTAATGGGACGGTAATTTGATGCTATTGATTTATCACCCTTTTTGAAAATCGGAACTACATTTGCAAGTTTCCAAGCTTCTGGCACTAGGCCCGATTCTAATGACTTATTAAATAAAACTGCTAATGGATTACTCAACTCATCTCTACATTCTTTTAATATTCTAGCATATACCTCGTCTGGACCAGGCGATTTATGAGGCTTCAGTTTGTTAATTACTTTAAGCACATCGTTACTAGTAATATTGATATTCATCAACATATTTTCTATACTGTCGTTATATACCTTATGAACTTCTGGAAACTGTGCTAGGTTTTCATTTGTGAATCTGGAGAAAATGACTATTTAACGTATTACATTTCTAACTCATCATCAGTCATTTCTCCTGTCGTAGTTTTAAGGGGACCTATTGTATCTCTAACCTTTGATTTATACAATTGATAAAAAGCTTTGGGGTTATTTTTCGATTCGTTTGCTACCTTGATTTCATAATTTCTCTTTGCTTTCCGAATTTCTGTTTTTACCTGTCTTGTTAGGTTCTGATAGTAACCAAGTAAGTGATTTTCGCCTTTCTTAACTTTTCTATATACTCCTTTCTTTTTCCTAGAAGATCTAAGAGTCTATTATTCATCCATTTTGGTTGGTTCCGTATCGATCTGAATTTTCTTTTAGGGATGTGTTTATTTTGGGCATTATTGATTGTCGCAATAAACTGTTCATAAGTAGCTGCTAAATTAAATTCGGGGTTCATCGCTGGTACTTTTGATGCAGCTGAGTGAAATATCACTTAATCTCACGGCATGTTCTCTTCACTCGTTGTTCCTTGGTTTAATGTAAACTCACGTGGTGATTTTCTAGTTATAAAGGGTACAATATTTGGTAATGACAGAATAATGAGCATTAGCTATTAGCTTGTAATTAGCTGATATATAAAGAGAGGGGTACAGCCTGGAGAGCTGGTCTCACGACACTACTTTAGGACATCGTGTCAGGCTGTGAACTGGTGAGAACTGCGCTGAACTCTCTTGAGTCTGGTGACTGGTGGTTGGAGAGTAACCACATTTCAACACGGCTATTAACGAAACAGCCGACCCACATACTGAGGGTTGAACCTGTAGTTTTATGCGCTGTCCACCCGAGGAGGTGTGAAAGAACAAATGCTTATGTAGCTGTATGCTCAATAGTCTGGGTGTTAGTATTAATATATGTGATAAGACCATACTTATATAATATTACTGTCCCTAAACACTACTACAACATGGGGAAGTGACAAAGTGCTCGGACAACAAATAGAAATAATCTGTCAGTATTATATGGTAGAGGACAGAGAGTGTCTCTGGTCGCGGGTATAAACTATATTAGAGGGAGTCAGAGGCTCTGCAGAATAGAAAATCAACAGAAATTTGTTGAGTCTTTCCAGATGCATTTGTTGGTTGACGGATAGGGTGGTGGTGGTGGTGGTGGGGAGGGTGTGGTGGTGGTGGGGAGGGTGTGGTGGTGGTGGGGAGGGTATGGTGGTGGTAGGGTGGTGGTAGGGAGGTGGTGGTGGTGGTGGTGGGGTGGGTGTTGGTGGTGGGGGGTGGTGGTGGTGGTGGTGGGGAGGGTGTTGGTGGTGGTGGTGGGAGGGTGTTGGTGGTGGTGGTGGGGGTGTTGGTGGTGGTGGGTGTTGGTGGTGGTGGTGTTGGTGGTGGTGGGGGAGGGTGTTGGTGGTGGTGGTGGTGGTGTTGGTGGTGGTGGTGGTGGTGGGGGAGGGTGTGGTGGTGGTGGTGGTGGGGAGGGTGTTGGTGGTGGTGGTGGTGGGGTGGTGTGTTGGTGGTGGTGGGGTGGTGGTGGTGGTGGGGGGTGGTGGTGGTGGTGGTGGGTGGTGGTGGTGGTGGTGGTGGGTGGTGGTGGTGGTGGTGGTGGTGGTGGGTGGGTGTTGGTGGTGGGTGGTGTTGGTGGTGGTGGTGGTGGTGTTGGTGGTGGTGGTGGTGGTGGGGGGGTGTTGGTGGTGGTGGTGGTGGGGAGGTGGGTGGTGGTGGAGGTGTTGGTGGTGGTGGTGGTGGTGTTGGTGGTGGTGGTGGTGGTGGGTGTTGGTGGTGGTGGTGGTGGTGGTGGTGGTTGGTGGTGGTGGTGGTGGTGGGGTGGTGTGGTGGTGGTGGTGGTGGTGGAGGTGTGGTGGTGGTGGTGGTGGGGAGTGTTGGTGGTGGTGAGGGTGTTGGTGGTGGTGGTGGTGGTGGAGGGTGTTGGTGGTGGTGGTGGTGTTGGTGGTGGTGGTGGTGGTGGTGGATGTGGGGAGGTGTGTGGTGGTGGAGGGTGTTGGTGGTGGTGGGTGGTGTGGTGGTGGTGGTGGTGGGGGAGGTGTTGGTGGTGGTGGTGGTGGTGGTGGGGGGTGTTGGTGGTGGTGGTGGTGGGTGTTGGTGGTGGTGTGGTGAGGGGTGTTGGTGGTGGTGGGGGTAGTGGTGGTGGTGGGGGTGTGGTGGTGGTGGTGTTGGTTGTGGTGGTGGAGGGGGGTGTTGGTGGTGGTGGGGGGGTGTGGTGGTGGTGGGGAGGGTGTTGTGTGGTGGTGGGGAGGGTGTTGGTGGTGGTGGTGGGGGGGTGGTGGTGGTGGTGGTGGTGGTGGGGTGGTGGTGTGGTGGTGGGTGGTGGTGGGGGTGTGGTGGTGAGGTGGTGGTGGTGGTGGTGGTGGTGGTGGTGGTGGTGGTGTGTGGTGGTGGGGGTGGTGGTGGTGTTGGGTGGTGGTGGGGGTGGGGTGGTTGGTGGTGGTGGGGGTGTGGTGGTGGTGGGGTGGTGTGAGGTGGGGTGGTGGTGGGGTGGGTGTGGTGGTGGTGGTGGTGGGAGTGGTGGTGTGGTGGTGGTGGTGGTGTGGTGGGGGGTGGTGGTGTGTGGTGGTGGTGGGGGAGTGGTGGTGGTGGGTGGTGGAGGGTGGTGGTGGTGGTGGTGGTGGTGTTGGTGGTGGTGTGGTGGTGTGGGTGTGGTGGTGGTGGTGGTGGTGGGGAGGGTGTTGGTGGTTGGTGGTGGGGTGTTGGTGGTGGTGGGGAGGTGGTTGGTGGTGGTGGTGGTGGTGTTGGTGGTGGTGGTGGTGGAATTGGTGGGTGGTGGTGGTGGTGGGTGGTGGTGGGGTGGGGTGTTGGTGGTGGTGGTGGGAGGTGTTGGTGGTGGTGGGGGGGTTGTTGGTTGGTGTTGGTGGTGGTGGGGTTGGTGGTGGTGGTGGTGGTGGGAGGGTGTGGTGGTGGTGGTGGGGGAGGGGTGGTGGTGGTGGTGGGGAGGGTGTTGGTGGTGGTGGTGGGGAGGTCTGTTGGTAGTGGTGGTGGGAGGGTGTGGTGGTGGTGGGGAGGGTGTGGTGGTGGTAGGAAGGGTGTGGTGGTGGTGGGGAGGGTGTGGTGGTGGTGGGGAGGGTGCTAAGAACATAAGAAAATAAGGAGTCTGCAATAGGCCGGTTGGCCTGTGCATGGTAGCTCCTGTCGAGAGTTAGTACCACTCCCTATCATCCGTGAATCTATCTAGTCTCCTTTTGAAACTTTCCAGAGTTCCCGCACTTACTACAAACTTGCTAAGCTTGTTCCACTCGTCCACCACCCTATTTGTGAACCAGTTTCTTCCTATCTCCCTCCTAAACCTAAACTTATCCAACTTGAATTCGTTCCTCCGAGTCCTATCCTGCTCGGACATTATAAGAACTTTATCTATATACCCTTTATTGATTCCTTTCACCCACTTAAATACTACTATCGTATCTCCCCGCACTCTTCGTCTTTCTAGGGAATGCAAGTTAAGTTTCTTTAAGCTATGTTGATATGGAAGGTTTCTAAGTCCCGGAATCATTTTTGTCATTCTTCGCTGCACCGACTCTAGTGAATTTATATCCATTCTATAATAGGGGCACCAGAACTGAACCGCATAATGGAGGTGCGGCCTGACTAGCGCAAGATATAGTTGCAATAAGACCTCTGTACTCTTGTTACTTACACTTCTAGATTTAAAACCCAATACTCTGTTTGCCTTATTTCGAACATTGACGCACTGTTTTCTAGGCCGTAGGTCCGGGCTTACAAGTACCCCTAGGTCTCTTTAACAAGTCGACTTCTCTAGGTTGATGTTGTTAAGGCTGTATACATTATCAGCATTTGTTCTTCCAATATTAAGTATGCTGCACTTGCTGGTGTTGAATTTCATTTGCCATTTTTCAGACCACCCCTGCAGTTTATTTAGATTCACCTGTAATGCATTTGCATCCTGCCCTGAATTTATCTGCCGCCCTATTTTGGTGTCATCCGCAAACTTGCTTATGTCACTGCTGATCCCAGTATCTAGATCGTTTATGTAGATTATGAACAAGAGTGGGCCTAGTACTGACCCCTGGGGAACCCCACTGATTACATGGCCCCACTCAGATTTAACACCATCTACGCTGACCCTCTGCGTTCTATCGGTGAGCCATGATTTTATCCAATTTAAAACTTTCCCCTCGATACCATGAGCCTTAATTTTTCTCAGAAGCCTCTGATGCGGTACTCTGTCAAATGCTTTGCTGAAGTCTAAGTAAATAACATCGTAATTTTCGTCATTATCTACTACCTCGAAGACTTTCCTAAAAACCGTCAACAGATTTGTTAGACAAGATTTTCTGCTATCTGCTATAATTGATTCAAGAAATTTCCCCACAACTGACGTCAAACTGATCGGCCGGTAATTTGACGCTGATGCTCTGTCTCCCTTTTTGAATATGGGTACTACATTTGCCTGTTTCCACAAGTCTGGCACAACTCCCGTGTCTAATGATTTTGTAAATAAGTTTACGAGGGGTCCACTAATCTGTTCCCTACACTCTTTTAAGACTCAAGGGAAAATTTCACCCGGCCTTGGGGATTTTGTTTTCTTTAGTTTATTTATCTTCTTAAGAACATCCTCTTTTCTGATAGTGATATTCTTTAATTTCTCTTCTTCCTTTCCCTAAAATATCAGTTCCACCTCCGGAATTTCATCGCAAATTTCTTCTGTGAAAACTGATAAGAAGTAGCTGTTCAATGCTTTGCTTATTTCCTCACTGCCATTTATCACTTCTCCCCTCCCTGACTTTAACTGTCCAACTTTGCCCTTGACCTTTGTCCTATATACTTGGAAAAATCCCTTGGGATTCGCCTTGGATTCTCTTGCTATTTTGATTTCATAGTTTCTCTTTGCTTTCCTTACATTTTTCTTAACATTCCTAGATAGTTCATTATACCTATTTCTTAGCTGCTCCTCCCCTCCCTTTAATTTCTTATAAATTCCTTTCCTTATTCCTATGTCATGTTTAAGTTTTCTGGTCATCCACCTTGGTTCATTCTTATTTGACCTAATTTTTCTGTAGAGGGTGTGTGGTGGTGGTGGTGGCACTGTTGAGGGTGTGTGGTGGTGGTGGTGGCACTGTTGAGGGTGTGTGGTAGTGGTGGTGGTGGTGGTGTGCTGTTGAGGGTGTGTGGTGGTGGTGGCACTGTTGAGGTGTGTGGTGGTGGTGGCACTGTTGAGGGTGTGGTAGTGGTGGTGGTGGCACTGTTAGGGTGTGTGGTGGTGGTGGCACGTGAGGTGTGGTAGTGGTGGTGGTGGTGGTGGCACTGTTGAGGGTGTGTGGTAGTGGTGGTGGTGGTGGTGGCACTGTTGAGGGTGTGTGGTGGTGGTGGCACTGTTGAGGGTGTGTGTAGTGGTGGTGGTGGCACTGTTGAGGGTGTGTGTGGTAGTGGTGGTGGTGGTGGTGGCAACTGTTGAGGGTGTGTGGTAGTGGTAGGTGGTGGTGGCACTGTTGAGGGTGTGTGGTGGTGGTGGCACTGTTGAGGGTGTGTGGTAGTGGTGGTGGTGGCATTGTTGAGGGTGTGTGGTAGTGGTGGTGGTGGTGGTGGCACTGTTGAGGTGTGTGTAGTGGTGGTGGTGGTGGTGGCACTGTTGAGGGTGTGTGGTAGTGGTGGTGGTGGTGGTGGCACTGTTGAGGTTGATTTTGCAGCTTACAGCGGCTACTTTATTGTGCACCCCACACTCATCCTGTGAGCGGTAGCGCAAAAGGATTACAGAGTAGGGTTTACAAAGGGTCATAATAATTAACCCCCGTTGTCAGGATATTATGGCACTGAATGTTACACAGTATTTCAATTACATTATTTGTTTAGTTCTATACATAAAGGGTAACTTATTCACAACTGCGTGAGTACAGGCGTGTGAGGCAGTATGTCTGGCCTCACACTTTGTTATTCACATTTACGTGAGAAGTATTCAAGCACATTGTGTATTTGGTTCTGTACATGAGAATTGATATAGTTACTAAGTGCAAAAAAGTGGATACAATCTTAATGTGTCGGCTATCTTGCCATTAGAGATGAAGTGTTGTGCCATTTCACACACAGTGTGCTTGGACCTGTCCCTAAAAGGTTCTATCTTCACACAGTCGAGGACGTAGTGTTCAAGTGTGTGGCCATATGTATGGCCACACACTTTACATTTAGTTTTGTTTGCATCTGCTTGAGGAACATACTGCCAAAGGTACTTATATCCTAACCTTAATCTAGCGGTTACAACATCTTGTAATCTAGTGATCTTGTTACTTGCTCCATATACATGTTTCACTTGATACATCTCATCATGGTAACCTATGGATCGACTAGTGCCTGTTTGCACTAGCCCACTTGCGTCAAACTCGTCTATAAGTTCTTTCCTAATTACAGTTTTAAGGGTTCTTTTTGACAGACCCAAATTGTATTCAACGGTGTCTTTGTTAGACGCGAGTTTGGCGAGGGCATCAACTCTGTCATGTTTTATGAGGCCTATGTGAGAGGGGATCCACAACAGTTTGACCCTGACACCCCGGTCAACAAGGCACGCATATTTGTGTTTGGCTTCAGAGACAAGAGCGTGACAACCTGAGTCGAGGGTGTCAAGGGCAAGTAGTGAGGATAGAGAGTCAGTGATGATGAGACTGTCAGTAACAGTGGTTTCAATGAATTTAATAGCTGTGAGTATGACAACTAATTCAGTTTGTAGAATGGATGCCCAGTTGTTAATTCTAACTCCTTTCTCAATTATATTACCGTCAGGTTGAGTCACAACAATAGCACTTCCAGCCCTCCCACAGGTGGTGTTAAGAGATCCATCAGTGTAGATGGTCTGTGTGATATTATCATCAGTCTGTAGTGTGTGTGTGTGTTCAAGAGCTCTCAATTTGGCAGTGTGTTGGAGATAAATGCTTTGTATAATTTTTTTTTAGGCGGATATGTCGGTATTGTGATATCGAAGGGAACTGTCCGCCAGGGTGGCAGGAAGCGCTGTTGTCTCAACCTTGTACAGGTGGTCTAGTCCAAACATCTTCATATGTGTAGCTGTAGTTTGGATCCATTTAGACTCACCAGTCCCATGGTTCATACATTCTAGCAATTTTAAGGAAACAATGTTATCAGGATCACCACGCAGAAGCCTCAGGGCTATCATGAGGTTGACTTCAATTATTCTATCTTTAACACTGGGTACACCTACAGTAGTTCTTTCCTCATATTAAGTACTTTAGTGCTCATGGGACATCCTAAGATAATTCTGATGGCTTTATTTTGCATTTTCTCGAGCTTGTCAACGCCTTCCCCGTCACGAATGACCAGGGCTGGTGCGTGGTAATCTATCAGAGATCTTATATAGCCTAGGTACATTGTTTTAACAATTCTAATATTAGCACCATAGTGCGGGCTGTACCCCGCTACACTTCTAAGAGGTCTCAGTCTGTCAGTACATTGGCGGGTTAGCTGTTGTATGGCAGGTAGGGTACAAGGGACGGAAACACCAAGATATTTAAAAGAAGAAACATAGTCAATAGTGTTGTTACCTATCTTGAACTTGGCGGGGCCGCGTTTGCGGTTACCAGCTTGTTTGTTGAACACCTTAGTTTTGTCAGTGGAGATAATAAGACCGAGGTTCTCACAGGCTGCGTATACATGGTTCAGGGTGGTTTGCATTTCACGATGAGTTTTAGTATGTATAAGAATATCATCAGCATAGCTGATTGTGATATTGCTGGGGTTGTCTGGTATTAAATTTAATAATGCATTCATAAGAACATTGAACAAAGTGGGGCTAAGTACTCCACCTTGAGGGGTACCAAGTTGCATATCTTTAACTTCACTTTTGTAACCCTGAAATAGTGCAGCAGCCCTTCTGTTGGTTAGGTAACCACTTATCCAGTGTAACAGCCTACCTCCTATATCCATTTTGGCTAGTTCGTACAATATCAGTTGTCTATTGGCAATATCAAATGCAGCTTTTAGGTCAAGAAATGTGGTGTATCTGTGCCTTTCATCACCATGCACAGTTAGGAATGTGGTGATGCAATTATGTACACCTTTACCATGGGTGAAGCATTTATGTTAGGAGACATGTGTTCTCTGATTCTATATAAGAGTCTGCCAAGAACCATCCTCTCAAAGGTTTTACACAGGCAGCTGGTTAGTGATATGGGACGAAAAGCATCAGGCTGTCCTGGTTTCGGTATTGGTTCAACAATACTGCTGGTCCATGAAGTGGGTAGTTGGCCCTCGGCATGACTCATATTGTACAATGCCAACAATGGATTGCCTGGCACGCGCCTTAGTAGTCTAATGATGTTGTAGGTGACTCCGTCCTCTCCAGGGGAAGTAGACCTACCCCTGGCGAGGGCGGCGTCAAGCTCCCACTCAGTATATGGAACATCACACTCATCGTGCTGTTTGCCTAGCATAAAGTTAATGAGATTACTTCTCTCTACAGTCTTTGCATCAAGGAGTCCCCGAGTCCTAGCTGGTAACATGTCATAGCTCGACACATGAGCCCACTTTGTTATTAGTTCATTCGACTTTTGCAGAGGGTTTGGATGGGAGACGTGTCTACTGTTTTTACCTCTGATTGTGTTTGTCTTTCCAGGCTTTGCTGAGGGATGTGTGTTGGCTCAGGCTGTTGACATATGTCTCCCATGCATTTTGTCTGAGTTCGTTTACACGTTCCCTGGCGGCAGCAAGGGAAGCTTGATACAATTGTAACATTTGAGGTGTTCTACATTGTCTGTAACCCTTACCCACCCTCCTGACCCTAGCCCTGAGTTTTTTCAGCTCAGGGTCATTATAGCACTGCTGTTGCCTGTTCCCATTATGCTGACCACGTTTTCTCCTTTTTTTGGTGGAGTCATTGTTGGTGAAGTATACATAAGTCCTATCTATCAGATCGTCATGGAAACTTTGGTAGTTGTCAGGCTTGTAGTCCTTGTACCAGTCATGGATGAAGTCTATGAACTGGCTTTCATGTTCTTGCTTGACTGTGATTCTCCGTCTGTTGAGTTTGCCACCAGTGGGGGTGTCATTGGCTACATGTATACTAGCTTGGATTGGGCTGTGGTCAGACATAAGATCAGTGACAACATCAGAGCTATGAGTTGTGTATGATAGATTAAAACCAATACACTTGTCTAGACCCCCGCCATAGATGTGTGTTGGTTCATTATTACCTATAATTTGAACATCTTCATATGCGCTGAGAAGTGAGATAAGTCTCCTACCATTGGTGTTAGTGGTGGAGTCACCTAATTTCTTATTGTCTGGTATTCAGGTCTTACATTAGGACAGTGGGCTCAGTGTAAAAAGTCCTGGGGAATCTGTGTACTGAAGCTGATCTGACGGGCATAGGCGTTGCTTACGTTGAGTGTGGAGTTGCGGGTGGATAAATCCCATGGTGCTGAAGGTTGGTAGTCTTTTTGGATACAAAGGGGTACATGTGGGATGACTTCTTAACATACATCAAACATGTGAGTAGAACTGAGATCTTAATACATAATTGGGCAGACTGGGTGGGGAAGCTTACCATTAGGTGTGAGACACTCCTGCAGACATATAATATCGATGTCCTCAAAGTCACAACTTTATGTGGTGTAGGTCAGGGTATCGTTTTCTAAAAAAGGATGAGATGTTCAACTCATCACATCACGCCTCCTGTATCTTTGCCTGGTATTAACACTGGCCATTATAAGAATGTATTTGGAAGAAATAAAAGGCACTGTATGATGTACTGTTCTTTTCTGCGCTGCCTGTCCTTCGGCAGGCAGTAGAGCCAGTTAACCTTTGAAACATTTCTGGAGCATGCGGCTCAACAATTGTTGTATTTCAGTGGCAGACAACAACACACTTTGAGATTTACACTCGACATCACCACCATTTTCTGTTTTGTGTATTCATCTTCACTGACCATGTCCACAAGGCATCAGTAGAACTATTACCACTTCTCTTCTGCGTGGACACTTCAGTTCTTGGTGGAACGAGTTTCCCATCTGTTACTGACATCTGAATGCTTCAGTTTGATTATAAATCTTTCATGCTGCACTATGTTTGTGGTGTTTTTTTCGCTTAGTGTATCACAGAGGCTCCTTAACATATCAGTTTGAGCTGTAAATGGAGCTTTGAGTTCTTTAATTTCATTTTTCAAATCGTGATCGCTTCACTTTGTGCGGGTTCACGGGGTGTGTGTAGGTGGTGGTTCTCTTGAGGATGTGGTGGTGGTGGCACTGTTGAGGATGTGTGGTGGTGGTGGTGGTGAGGATGTGGGGTGGTGGTGGTGGGAGGATGTGGGGTGGTGGTGGTGGTGAGGATGGGTGTGGTGAGGATGTGGGGTGGTGGTGGTGGTGAGGATGTCGGGTGGTGGTGGTGGTGGTGGGAGGATGTGGGGTGGTGGTGGTGGTGGTGGTGGTGGTGGTGGTGAGGATGTGGGGTGGTGGTGGTGAGGATGTGGTGGTGGTGGTGGTGGTAACGATGTTAGTAAATAAATAGACAAACTAAAGCCTAATAAGTCACCTGGTCCTCATGAGATATTTGCCAGAGTATTAAAGGAATGTAAGGAAGAGCTCAGTATGCCCTTACCAAAGTTGTTTTAACATGTCCTTAAAAACAGGTGTAGTACCAGAATCCTGGAGGATAGCAAATGTAATAACTATTTCCAAGAAGGGAGATAGATCACTATCCTCTAACTACCGTCCAATCAGTCTAACATCAATTGTAAGCAAATTATTGGAAGCAGCTTTTCAAACTCATTCGAAATCACCTATTGCAGTGGTTCTTAACCTTTTTTGAGTCACGGACCCCTTTGAGAATGTGGTGAAAGCTAGGACCCTCCCTAGAAAAATGCCCATAAGCACAAAAACACAACTTTGCATGCAATGATTTTACTTTATTTTATTGAAAATTCATTGCCTCATACAGTGTATGACATACACAAAGTATAGTGAATATAAATGTTAATTTTTTATCTGACTACGGACCCCCTGAAGCCCATCCATAGACCCCTTGGGGGTCCATGGACCCTAGGTTAAGAACCCCTGACAGAGAGAAGCACAATTTGATCAAGGATCTCCAACATGGCTTTACAAGCGGACGTTCATGTCTAACTAATCTATTAACATTCTTTTCATATGTTTTCGAATCAGTGGTCGAGGGGCACAATTATGGTGTGGTATATGTCGACTCTAGTAAAGCCTTCCACAGAGTCCCCCACGAAAGACTAATAAGAAAAGTGGAGGCTCATGGCATTAAAGGATATATTCTAAAATGGATTAGAGTGTGGTTACAGGACAGGAAACAGCAAGTGAGCATTAGCGGCACTAAATCCCGTTGCAGCAACGTCAATTAGTGGAGTTCCCCAAGGCTCAGTACTTGGACCACTATTATTTATAATATACATAAACGACATAGATATCGGCGTAGATAGTAACATAAGTAAATTTGCTGATGACACTAAAATAGGGCGTATAATTAAATCTGACGATGACCAAGAAAACTACAGGAAGATCTAAACAAATTTTTCAATGGTCTGAAAATTGGCAGATTAAATTCAATGTGACAAATGTAAGTACTCAGTATAGGAGATGTAAACAGGGAATCCAGATACCAGATGAAACAACGATGCCACAGAGAAATCGACTGCAGAGAGAGATTTAGGAGTAATGATAAGTAGGAACCTTAAGCCAAGTAACCATGTGTTTTTGCTCGTAACAAGGCTAATATAGTACTTGTTCATACAAAGGAGCGCGTTAACAAGACTAGCGAGGTCATCTTAAAAATTATATCTAGCGCTTGTGAGACCTCACCATGATTACGCAGTTCCGTTCTGGTCACCAGATACAGAATGGATAGAGAATCCTTGGAAAGAATTCAGAGGAGAGAATGACAAGAATAATCCCTGGCATCAGGAACCTGATATAGAGACATAAAGCATCTTAATTTGCACCCCTTGAGAGACGGTAGAGTGAGGGACGACATGATAGAGGTGTATAAATGGAAGTCAGGGTTAAAAGGGACATTACTGTACTCAAACTATCCAACCAGGAAACTAACTCAAAGGTTTTAAATGATAAATTAGATTTCGGCGTGAAATAGGTAAACACTGGTTTGGAAACAGAGTAGGGATGAATGGAACAAGTTACTATGAATCCTGAATACGCTGGATAGCTTCAAACATAGGTTGATGCTTATATGAGCAATAGGGGTTGGGTATAAACGGACTGCCCAGTATGGCCACGCCCGCTGCAGTTTCCTCCATTCTTATGTTCAGATATGTTTTATATGATTTCGCACCAGCGGATAAACCAGCGAGCAGCAAAGAACAATCTCCTCACCCTCTTCTTCACAGAGAAGCCCCAATGGTTGATTACAATTACAACTAGTTGCTGAACACAAGCCAAAAATCGTGCACAAGAAAAGCAACATGAGAAACAAGTCCATCTCTGAGCTGTGGGATGAATATGAAGAATATCACCACTTATAATTTCTTAAAAAAAGTCATATTCTTCTGCTAGCTTGCATGACTGCACTGTGTGCTGCCAGTTGTCAAGTTTCTTTTGTTTGTCTATTTCCTCTTTGTATGGCTCACATACATACGACATGTAGATCTTGCACTAAGGATGGGGAATAAGAAGGAAAACCTACAATGCGTTTTCTGCATTATATTGTATGTACAGAGCAGTGCTAGGGAGTTGCTGTGGGTGAGGAGCTTGCTGAGAGGTCCTGTTGGTTGAGGAGGTTGCTGAGAGGTCCTGTTGGTTGAGGAGCTTGCTGAGAGGTTTTGTTGGTTGAGGAGCTTGCTGAGAGGTCTTGTTGGTTGAGGAACTTGTTGAGAGGTCTTGTTGGTTCGGGAGCGTGGAGTAGAGTGAAGTCCACGGCTAGGCTGAGGTGTATTTATACGATTCTCCAGGATCAGAGACGAGGTGCGAAATGAGCGGCGCCAATCACCGCAGTTGAACAGGTGAGGAATGTGGTGCTTTCTCATTGCAGGCGCAAAGTTCTCAGGGGCGCCGGGTGGGGTGTCTGGGTCCATAGGGCTGCAGCATCCTCATCAGGAGCAGGGTCCAAATCAGGAGTAGGATCCACGTCAGGAGCAGCAGATACCTGAGGATGAAAAAGAGGGTACCGAAATGTTGTGGGCGAGGTGGTGCTGCAGGCGGCATGGTGGGCAGACTGGCGAAGGAGGTGTGGGATGAATGTGCTCAGGGCGAGTGGAAGGCTGGCGTGGGGCAGTAGCCTTGAATGCAGAAACTGCCTGTCGTAGTGTTTGTAGTAGGTCGACGGGCAGCAGGAGTGAAGTGGTCAAGGCAGAAGTAAGGCATGTGATGTGCTGCTTGATAGTATTGGAGGTTATGGCGTTACCAATCCCCGTCGATGTCGCTCGCAGAAGTTGCACGGAGCCTCGCAGCGCCTAGCGCTAGCACCAAACGTTGATGGTACCAACAGAAGGTAGGTACACTGTGCTGGAGGCTGGCGGCGGCGTCTGAGGCAGGCCAGGGGTGTTGGGGTTGGTAGGACACAGTGCGTGGGGAGGAACAGGAGCAGCTGCAGGCTTGGAGGAGCAGAGCTGCTCGAGGGTGTCCAACTTGGTGTAGGGACTGTAGCAGGTCCCTCATGTGTGTGAGGTGTTGCTCATCTGGGGAGCGTTGATCAGGTTGACAAGACCGGAGGAAAGTGTCAGTGGCCGCTAAGTTGTTCGCAGCAGCATGGCATACAGCAGTGTATTCAGTAGAATACTCTGTCTGCCGGATGCATAGGTCGCCGAGGTAGTAGAGTAGTCCAATGCTGAGAGGACGAGACGAACTTCTGCAGGAGCTTCTGTGTGAAGCTGGCGCAGGATAGTGGCAGGAAGCCTGTTCTGTGGCAGGAGTTCAGTCTCCGCATCTCGTCCCATAGACGTGCAGGCGTTGACTTGCCGAGGGAGAGACAGGTTAGGTCTTGCAGGAGACTGGTGTCAGGCCGCTGGTATCGCTCTTGAGAGCATCTCCGTGAGCTGCGAATTTGTTGTCAGCTGGTTTCAGACTTGCGTGGCGACTTCTTGGGCAAAGATCAGAACAGGGCAATGTACTGTTTTGTTCGTAGTTGTTGAGCCGATGAGAGCTGCCTCCTATGGATTAGCCAGTCTTCAATGTTGTGATTGAAGACTGGGAGAGGATCCGTTTCTCATCCATTCTTTGAGTGTGTCACACTCGTTGGGTAAGGATGAAGGAGGTGAACAGTTAAGAGGGGACTGCAGGACGAATACTCTTTTGAGGGTGCAGGTACTAGGCCAGAGCGAAAAAGAAGGAAAGAGCTCAAACCACGTCTGGAATATCACGCTATAGCTGCTCCCCAGCTGAGGTGTGGGTTACTCACCACCACCAGTGGGGAGGGCAAACTAATGCCGATAAACCGAAAATACTTCGGGATGTCGATGACATCAGTGGTGGAGTGGTCCAATCAGGCAGTTGGCCAACAATAGCAGAGAGAAGGCTGCCTCACAGTTCCAGGTATGGCAGCAGCCAAGAGATGTTCACAGCTCCGGGTCACCAATTGTAGCGTACTGTATGTGGCCAGTTGTCAAGCTCTCTTTGTTTGTCTATTTTCTTTTGTATGGCCATACATATGTACATGTAGATTTCGCACTAAGGATGGAGGATAAGATGAAAAACTCACAATGAGTTTTCGCATATACTGTATGTACAGTGCAGTGCTAGGAGTCGTGGTGAGGAGCTTGCTGAGAGGTCGTGTTGTCATGATCGTAATGACGGCTAGCCTGTTAAACTTAATGATTCATATTATGCAAAAATATCCAAAAAACCTGAGTCCCAGTGGAAACGTCTCTATTTTCTCTGTTTCTTTGGTGAGGTCATCAGATGTCGTCATTGTCTTGACTGAGTTGTAAAGTCTTGCATCTACCGAGACCCTGTAAGCCCCTTTTTTACCTATGAATATCTAGACACTGATAATCATAGTGAAATTGTTGTAGGGTGTTAACTAAGGAATTAGTTAATTTTTCCTGATAGGCACTTTAGACCCTAGACCTTTTTGATCATTTAATTCCTTTTGATAGCCTTAAGTAGAGCATTGTTCATAAAGAGAATATTAGGAATGAAACTGAGTTTGTAGTCTCAGCTTCAAACGTCAGAGTGTGTACAGTAACGTAATTCAGCGAAATAGTTCCGTGTGGAAGCTGTGACATAGTGTGGTGTGAGAGTGTGGGGCATTTCAACGGTCAGTAAGTGCCTCTGCTCTCACCCCACAGGTAGGTCATTCCACCCGTGTTGTAATTCGCCATTTTAAGGATTTGACCTAATTAATAGCTTCTGATTGTGTAAGGTTACAGTAATGTAGTTGATGTGCTGGAGTGAAGTATTGTTTACGTCCCTTTGAAACGTTGATGTGCGTTATCAACGGTCAGTAAGTACCTCGCTCACCCACACAGGTCTCTATCAGCCTAGGCTGTGCTCCTTGGCGTGATGTTGCATCCACTAGCTTCAGGGAGATGCCTGAGGTCCAGTAGGATCGGTTACACTGAATCCCACCGCCAGAAGCTCCACTACCACTTATGGGCTCCATAGATGGCCAGCCTGACCCTAACGCCGAACCTAAGTGACCTCGATCACCAAGCCACAAACAACTGCCAGCCCCATCATTGGTGGATGAGTGCCTAGCTCAGTAGGGCTATTGGTGGTGGTGTTATTCCACCGGAATCACCGGAGTTGTTGGAAGGTGTCACGTGGTGATGAGACCCCATGCGTCGCTGAGTATTACCCTAGGGTGTGAGTGTGCTGGCAGTTCGGTTTTAACGGTGCTAAGGTGCTGTAAGAGTTTATGTGGTGTTGTGAGGGCGCTGTTTTTCCATCACCTACACCCTCATCTACTTACTTATCTTAGTTCTTACTCTACCGTTCTGTCACTCATTCTTTTGTAGCATGGTCATTCTTTTTGGTCGCGATGGTCATTCTGTAGCATGGTCATTCTTTTGTAGTATGGACATTCCTTTTGTAGCATGGACATTCTTTGTAGTATGGACATTCTTTTGGTAGCATGGTCATTCTTTTTTAGCATGGTCATTCTTTTGGTAGCATGGACATTCTTTGGTAGCATGGTCATTCTTTTTTAGCATGGTCATTTCTTTTGGTAGCATGGTCATTCTTTGTAGCATGGTCATTCTTTAGTAGCATGGTCATTCTTTGTAGCATGGACATTCTTTGGTAGCATATAAAACGGGGTCAAAGGTCTCTTCAAGAACTACCGCCCATATCAGTCCTCCCAGTCTTGAGTAAGATACTGGAAAAGCTAATATGTAAAGACTAAATTCCTTCTGCAATGCCAATGACATCTTTACAGACTCCCAGTTTGGATTTAGACCTAGAAGGTCGACTGAGAGTGCTCTTGCTATCCTTACTAATGACATCTTAAATTCCTTTGATGACAGTCAGTTCACAGTCGGTATATTCTGACCTCTCTAAAGCCTTGCATACTGTCGACCATACCATCCTCCTTTCAAAGCTTGAACATTATACCTGTAGCTCACAATTGGTTTACCTCATAGCTGTCCAACAGGATGCAGTATGTCTGTTATAATAACCACCAATCTGACTCCTGCCAATCTTGTATGGAGTCCCCCAAGGTTCAGTTCTCGTCCAGTACTGTTTGTTGTACATAAACGCATACAGTCCACGCTAACTTCCATAAAATACAACTTATTTGCAGATCTATAGTAATTTCTATGCCAGCAACTCAGACCTCCATTCCTTGATGAGAACTATGAACACTGAATTAACTAAAGTCGGCCTGGGTAATACGTAATAAACTGACCCTAAATCTTGAGAAAACCCACTACACAATCTTTCACAGAAGAAAAAGCTACCTCCAGACTTGAACCCCTGTACTTGGTAATATAGTCCTCAAATGCGAACAAAATACCAAATTCGAGTTATTGTTGACGCAGAAACTTGACTGGAGAAACCATACAAGCCATCTACAGTAAAATCAATAAACAGTGGTATCATGTATCACACTCGACAGTCATCACTCTCACAGCAATGAAAGAATTATCATGAACTTGTTTCTACCAACACCTGATACACTGTCACACACTATGGAAGGCTCTTCAAAACACAACCCTGGTTACTGCACAAAAGAGAGTTGTACGACAATGACCGACTTGAAAAAAAAATCACACAAACTAAAATTTGCTATATTGAAATTTTAAATTAAGATATTAACACTTACTGCTGTGCCCTTTGTTTACAAATCTATCAATCACTTGCTTGACAATAATCACTTCCAGTTCTGGAATAATCAGAGAACGAAGGCACCCAGAGCTACTAAGACCACCCCCATGTGCTCCTCTCAGTCCCAGACCTCCATAAAATATCACAGTGTGAAGGTGGGAACAACTACCTCACCCATCCCAGCAGACTACGCCCCCTCCTTTAAATCATCTCTAAAAATATCTATTGTCAAGTATTAATATTTTTGTAACACTTACTATATTTTACAGTACCTTCTTTATTGTAACAACAACCAAGTATCGAAATTATCATGTAAATAAATAAGTAATTACTACTGTACAAACATAATTGCCAACCAGACATAATCCTGAAAGCTGTGTCCTCGCTCAACTTTTATTACTGCACAACCCAGGTTGTACTGCTCCCATTATACTTATGTTTTTAAATTCCACTCTAATTTATATATATATATATATATATATATATATATATATATATATATATATATATATATATATATATATATATATATATATATATATATATATATATATCTATATATGTGTGTGTGTGTGTGTATATATGTATAGGTATGTGTATATGTACAGTATTTGTATGTATAAATAAAAAAAAAAATAAAAAAATAAAAAAATAAATAATAAAATAAATAAATATTGAAGTGATAACCGTGGTAACATTATGAGATGTACTTATTACCACCATGCTATTGTACTATTCCAGATGATACTAAATGTTACATAATACTTCCTTGAGATAAACGTATAGTATATCCGTGCCTCAAAGAGAGCTCAGGTTCTCAACTGGCTTAGCCATGTTAATATTGTTATTATTATCCACTCTGTATCTGTATTTTTCTGGCTAAATAAACTGTTACAATTCAATTCATTTCAACCATCCATCCAGCTTAACGGTACCACCCTCTAATGTTGCCCACTTTCGTATCTAGGCTCCCACCTGTCCACCACTGCAGACATCGATGAAGAGATTCAACATCGGATCAGATGTGCACCTCAAGCCTTTGACAGATTCCGACCTCGTCTTCAGCTGTAGGGAGCTGAAATTATCTACAAGGTTACATGTATATCAAGCAGTGGTCCTCCTACCCCTGCTATATGGCAGTGAGACAAGTGTTCCATACAGGAGGCACCTCAAAAACTTTCACCAACGTAGTCTACGTTCCATCCTCAGAGTTCAAGCAAGACAAGAGAACAAATTCCAGTATTCTCGCTGACACCAACTGTGGGAGCATTGAGGCTACCATTATCCATGAACAATTACATTCGACAATATGTTACCCACCTGGACGACAGTAGACTGCCAAAGCAGCTACTTTACAGTCATCTAACGGATAGTAAACATAAACTGAAAAGGTATAAAGATAGCCTTAAGACAAACCTGAAAAAATGCCAAATCAACCTCCTCACCTGGGAGACAATTACTCCACACCGCAACACTTGGAGGATCACCACAAGAGAAGGTGTCAATATTTTCAAATTAGCCTGACTGCAAACCAGGCAGACGAGAGCCAGCGCCGGAAGGATGCTGATGCTGCCCTTCGCACTAGATGGAGCCATCCACATGTCCAACATCTGTGAATGACTGCCGGTACCATATCGACCTCTTTAGTCACCTTAAACTCACTAACCTAGGATCATCCACTCATATCATTGTACGTGACATAGCTGGATGATTGTCATACTTGATTCCGAAATGACAGCAGTAGTAGTAGAACTGACCTCCTTCCATTGATGGTGAGATCTTCCAACACATCTAACGAGCCCTGTGGACGCCAGTGCCGTGAGATTCTGGACGCTGACAACCAGCTTTCCGACATCAGATTTTTGATCCCATGGCCGCATGTCACCGAAACCTAGCCTCGATGCTGCACACAGGAGGAACGAGAACGACAAGAGAAGGGCATATGGGAGAGAATTCAAAACGCTGATCAAGGCAGCTTCACCTCTAGTGTTCACAACCCTGGTGGATGGGACCAAGTGCAAGATGTTTCTATGCCAGACTCATGGAGGTGACAACAGAAGCAGCAGCCCGAAGGTATGTTACAGCCTCGAAGTGTCTTTCTCTCGGGTCGGCTTTGCTCTGCCTCAACTCTGACAACTGCTGCAGATATTGACTATGAGGCTACAGTCACTGAATGCCGTGATAGATCCAAGGCTCCAATTAATTTAACACAGATAGATAGCTACTTATGTATTAGATATTTAATATTAAGGTAATTAAATGGTGGCAAAGGTGTGGCTATTGGGGGAGGCTGGAAAAAAATAGTAGCAGTAGTAGTGTGTGTAGTAGTAATAATAATAATAAAATATTATGATAATGATAATAATAATAATAATAATAAAAAACTAATAATGATAAAACAGTTTATTGAGCATGTGGCAATAGAAGGCTGAAAATATGAAGATTACATAATGAAATAGGTTGCTTGATTGACAAATAATATACAAAGTAACACAAGTGATACCATCTCAGATCTCTTCTTGATGGGATGGTTTATGCTACAGGGCATTTTCAACATAGTGACAGTACAAAAAAAAGGTAAGATTGGCTGGGTGAACTGCTGGTTGACTCACGGTGTTGATGAATTACATATTGGTTTGAGACCTGGGCTGTTCTGCCAACGAGGAGGAAATCCAGTACGTGCTTACGCCGACTGACATGATTCAGTAATCAACAACAATTTGTGGGCCGAGGATCTGGTGGAGTAGGCGTGTGTGGGGATTGGTGCAGAAACTTCTCACCAAATTTCACCGAATGAAATCGTGGTGATAGTCAGAAGAACCGAAAGGTCAGTGTTGTGTGGAGGAAAAATGTTTGGTTTTCTGAGTGTGGCATTTGGAGGCCAGGCAGGCATAGGTGAGCAAGGAAATGCAATGTGTGTGTGTGTGTGTGTGTGTGCTTGATGTTTATTTGTGGCAGGGAGACTGGACTCAGTGTGGTACTGAATAAGCAATATCAAGACACAAAGGCACATGTGACTTATGTCCCTCTTAACCGTGCACTCAGGTAACACAGCAATAGTCTCACCAATAAAGGATTCATATTTTCGGCTGTGTTGCATCCAGGCTAAACCGGTCTTGTATCTAAACTTCGTCATGGCCTGTCGGATCACCAATAAATACTCGCGCCTGAAGATGCAGCTGAAAGAATAGCAGGGCAGGCCTGTTGGAACGTGGTGGTGGCAAGTGTTGTAACAGCTGTGACGGGTGTTGGAATAGCTGTTGGCAGCGGCTGTGGCGGGTGCAGCGCTGTGGCAGGTGTTGCAGCAGTGATGACGGTGTTGCGGCAGGTGGAGATGTTCGACAGAGCCTGGCAGCGCGGGCAGTTGTTATGACATAGTGTCGGTTGTATTCAGTCTCTGCAGGAATAAACGCCAATAACAAGCGCTCAATTCTCGCCTTGGAACTGCCAGGTTTGTGTTTTGTATGATCTTATCATGTTATGTGATCATTAACCTTAATATATATACTAAAAATCAACATTCTGAGGGAAAGGAGAGGGCAATGGTGCAAATAAAGCCTTAACTCAATTGTCTCAATATATCATAAAATTTTCATCTAATTAAGTCATTTTCTCTCCCAATTTTATGGAATTGATTTTAGGTGACCAAGGTTGAGTCTACCATGACTATCAATAGCAATAACAGTTTCAAAATCCTTAACAAATTCTAGTTCTTCATTTCTCCATCTTTTAAAGGAAAGATTGGTCCAGTGTCTCAGGCCTGGTGACTTCTATCTCACAAATGACTGAGTGAATCCTCAAATTAATTTCCTTTTCCTCCTTCAAGAAACACCACATCTCCACTATTGTTGGTTTGGCAGAGACAAGCTCAAGTCATGGTGCAGAATCCTGGCAACTGCGCTAGCGGTGATGAGAGTTGACCGCCGGTCAGATCTGGTGACAATGCTCATCATGTGTAAAATTAACATGCATCTTACACGAGTGGAAGAGTTTTCTGAGTGAACTTTTCTTAATGTCATACTAGATTTAGACCTTTTAGAAAAGCAACAGTGACATTAAGAACACTGATAAAGTTTCTCTCCTTGTGATTTTTCTTATGACTTTTGAGATTATATTTATTTAGGGAACTTTTCATACGCCTGGTTTCACTCAAATGGTTTCCTCACCAGTATGAAGTTCGTAATATGTAATAAACCAGCATCCTTTTAAATCTTTCTAAATATTCTGAACATGATAAGTTTTAACTGTATAGACTCTATCATGATTTAAGACCATTTTTATTATCGAGCAACACAGCCTAATTACTGTACACTGTTGGTTTCTCTCCTGTATGAACTCTCTTATGCTATGGTGAAGATTTAAATGAGAACCTTTAAAACATTCTGAACACTGATAAGTTTTATATATAATATAAGACTCTCTGATGATAGTCGGAGATTTTTAAGTCAATGAACAACATAGGACATTCTGAAGACACTTTTATTAGGTTTCTCTCCTCCTGTCCTTGAGACTCTCTTATACTTTATGGTGAATATTTAACTAAAGGCACTTTAAAACATTCTGAACCTTATTGGTTTTCTCTCCTGTACTCAGACTCTGTCTTGATTTATAAGATTATTTTGTAAGAAAGAACTGGCACAGGACGTTTTGTCACATGATAATGTTTTCTCTTTCTCTGTATGGACTCTCTTGTGTGCTTTATAGTGGAGTATTTCACATTGAGAACAGCACACAACTTATTCTAGAAACTCAAATGGCTTCTGTCCTGTGCGGTCTCGCCATAATAGCCGCAAGTAACCTTACCTGCATCCTTTAAAACATTCTACTTCCTCATCGTTTCTCACCACTGTATAAATCTATACTCTCCGCCTAATGCATCTTGTCTTTTAAAACACCCCTACCTTCTGAACACTCAAAACAGCTTCTCCACTCCATGAACTCTCTTACAGATTTATAGGTAGAAAAGGTACTATAAAAACCTTACTAAAACATTCTATTACACTCAACGTCTTCTCTCTGTTGTGATCTTTCACATATGTTGCCAGTGGAGGTTTTGCAGACAATTCTCTGGGAGACTCAGACTGTTTCTCTGGTGACTTCCCATTTGCTCAAAACTGTGTGTGTTGTGTGTTTAGGGTTTTGGTGACACTTGGCTTTGGCTTAGGCTGAACACTCCTGCAAGAACTGTGTGTCTGCGTTACTGTTGGTATATTTGTGTGAAAACTGAGCCTCCGTCAATTGGTAGATGTGATTTACTGACACTGATGTATTGATGCTGAGATGGGAGGACGGTGAGGAGGTAGGGTGTGATGGAAGATCAGTGTGATGGCTACACCGTATTAACAAGAGTTCCTCTATACCTCTTTTGAACTAAATGTGAAAAATGAGTGTAAGAATAGGTTATATAACTTCCGCCTTGTCATTAACATTTGTGACACAGCATACTATAAAAACTTGCTCAGCAGAGAGTGTACCATAAACTATATACTGTACACTATTGTTATATGTAGTTCCTCTGATGTGCAATGAAACAATACTCAAGCTGATATGCTACTGTACTTGTGATGGCTGGTAAACGTAATGCTCAGGCTGATGTACTGTACTTGTTGGCTGGTAAACATAATAATACTCAAACAATATACCTGTACTTGTGATTATTTTCAATGGCTCTTAATAATAATACTCGAACGATATGCTACTGTGCTTGTGATGGCTGGTGAAGCTTTGCCATGTGACCAAGAATGTGGTGAGGTGAATCTTTACACAGGATTTTTGAATTATTTCCATATACCTGGGAAGAATAATTTCGCGTCTTGTGATTGCTTTGGTTCGATTGTGCTTTGTCTGTGTCCACTATTTGTTTTACACCTGCACCCAACATAGTGTTCTCTGATCTACTGGCTTCTCTTCCACTGCATTTGTTCTTTGGTTCATGTCTGTGGGAAGGAGAGATCAAGCTATTACATATATCAATATATTTACATAATATTAAGATGTAATACTGTATATTCACTTTGTATTAGTCCTACTTTTGTTGAAAGGAGACTGATTTTCCTATGAAGCCAATGCAAAGCTACCCAGTATATCATTTATAATAATACAGTGATCCTCAGTTAACGGCGCCTCGGTTATGAATTACCTTCCATAAGATTCTTAACTTCGGTTAACGAGCAATCCCTCGATTAATGAGTCTCTTATGAACGCCCCTCAACATGTTTTCGCTTGCATTTGGAGGTCCACCAGCTGTAGTATTAGTCCGCCAATACAGTAATCGGTTCTAGGGCTTAAATTCCTTACTATTTTAGTAAATATCAAGAAGTTTGTACTATTCAATAATTTTAAAAGTTTAATATAAATTTTTTTTAGTCATTTTAACAATTATGGAACATAATTGAAGTACAGGAAACTAGTTTTATCATGAAACTGCCTGTCAACACACCAAACAGGTGCCAGTCTCTGTCTTTTCAGTGGAGGTAACATCTTGCTTGAGACTCTCTTCAACATAAACGCTTTTTTTCTGTGTTTCCAAGCAAATTATTGGTCATTTTGAAATTTATTTTCCATATTGACAATATATAATGCAGTGCAGTGTTGATTTAAAGAAAATAATCTTGAATTACACCAAGAGAGCTAAAATTTCATGGGTGAAATAGTGCCATGGGGCAGCGGTAACGAGCAGGAAGATCGTTTCGCCTTACAATGGACTCATGGAAACATAGTACCAATCCCTAAAGCTAACTCACCAAATTTCAGGCCCATTTCACTCACATCCTGTATGTGTAAAGTCCTTGAAAGAGTTGTTCTCAACCATCTCATGCTTCAAGTCAAAGAGAAACTGGCTCCTAATCTGTATGGGTTCATGCCCGGGTGCAGCACACAGACTTGCTTTGCAGAATATCTTGTTCACTCAAAAGATAAGACACAAACAGCCTTCATAGACCTTAAATCAGCCTTTGATGTAGCTAATAGAGACATTATACTTGAGCAACAAGCTAATTTGGGCAACCAAGGTAACCTCCTGACATAGATAAAGGGTTATCTGTCCAACAGGCATGCCAGTGTTCTGTTTAGGGGAGTCAAAAGTGCCAGAATGAGATCATTTGAGCTTGGCATGCCTCAGGGAGGTGTTAAGTCCTATGCTCTTTAAAATACTGATGCAAGCTTATTGCTGACATTCCAGTTCAGCCAAACGAGGCTGTAATAAGCTATGCTGATGATATCTGCATTGTGACCCACAAGCTCAGGCTCCAAGCCTTGCTGGATGTATTTGCTTTCGGAGGACTGTGGAATGTGGTCCCATAATATCTGTTGACAAGCGAGGTCCTCAATCTCGTCCTGCTCACCCTCGCCTGCTGTTGACAGCATGCCCTTGGAACTATGTAGCTCCTATAAATATCTTGGAATTTGTGAATGATGCAAACTTTGTTGGCAACCTTTACAAACTAATGCAGCGCATTAAACCCTCAAAACCCTTGTTGGCAAGGGCTGGAATTAACATCACCTATCTCTATTTTCTATCTTCAATTCATTCGTTTCTTAGTTGACTATCATGCTCTCATCTTGTGACTATTCGCCTAAACAACTCAACAGCCTTGGTAGTGCAAAATGAATCCATGCGAACATTCTAGAATGCCCAAAATCAACCGGAATTGTAAACATGAGAAAGAGCTCGGACTACCCTCCCTATCTGAGGATAGCTCTACTTAATACCATGTTGTGTGTCAAAGTTTTGAAGAACAATGGTCCCCAAACTACAGCTCAAACTGAGTTGATTTTCTATCTAAGTAATTCTGACTATCTCGCCAACCTTCCACAAAAGGCTC
This sequence comes from Homarus americanus, assembly GCF_018991925.1. NCBI lineage: Eukaryota > Metazoa > Arthropoda > Malacostraca > Decapoda > Nephropidae > Homarus > Homarus americanus. The sequence continues at coordinate 48,044 of NW_024719429.1, forward strand.
TCTTTGGGGGCGTGGCTTCATAAAAGTGTTGCAGATCTCTTGAAACTGAATGTCCCAATCACCCCAGACGAACCCATTAATGCCATTCCTCCTGGCTGGATATATCAGTTCCAATTAATTACACTCCTGTTGGTAGTAAGCAAGCGTTAAACACCGATGTGATGAGATGTGTCACACTAGAAACTATTAACAGACCCATATAGAGTATTAAATCAAGTGAATGTTATGCTGATAGACTGGCCAATGAGGCGCGTAAGAAAGAAAATGTTGACCGTGACATTGGCCTGTCCAATGCTGTACTTAAAATCATTCAAGTCAGAATCATGAACTCTGATCTAGAAGAAATGAGAAATGCAGAGAGACCTGGCAGTTGTAGCATTAGTAAATATGACAAATTTTGTAAACAAGAGGTACCGGTATGGCCAGCATAAGGACAGAACCAGACAATGTGATGTAGTCGTGGCCAGAATTAGGCTAGGATACAGACACATCTGGCAGGTTAGTAACGCTGTACCCATACCGGAACACTCAGCATGTAAACTTCATGATAAACCTTTAAAGCATGCACTTGAACACTATATTATTGAATGTGACACTGTCAAAGACTTCAGGTCACCTGGCTTATTGTATCATGAGCTTTGTAATTGCTATATTGAATCGGTGGTGCTTGGGGACACTTTTGCTGTTTACCCCAAATTTGCTAGCCCACACTGATTAGTCTTCAATTAGAATATGACATCCAATGTATATGAACCACTGTCCTGCATGGCAGCGAACAGTGACATCACCCACATGACTCTGACCTATACACTGTATACAGTCATGCGTGTTAACGTCCAACCGAACAACGTCCAATCGCATATAGTACGCCCATGCCTCAAAAACACTTGAGCCGGCCGGGCCGCCACTCCACGCACTTCTGACGGAGACACGCCAATCCTTCCATACTGCCAGATATTATGTGTTAAGGAATATCCTTCCTGAGGCTTTAGTAAGCATTTGCCCAGGTGTAATGTTAACCTACATCTATTGAGGATAAAATCTTCACCCACATTGATACACAACACATTTGCTGTAATCAGACATATCTAATTGTCTTCAACAATTGCAGCCCCAGTTGCAATTGGGGGCAATTCAAACCACATTACTACGAAAAGGTGATTCTGCACTCTAAGATTAAGAGAACGGACTACTCAGGAGTCCTGAAGTGAGAGAAAACGGACTTCTTGACGGACACTCAAAAAGAGATGCATGTTTTGTGGACTACCCAATGTACAGTACTGATGGTATATTTTTCATCACTTTAATAAACCCGTCATGCTTATGTGTGTTTTGATAATTACCATAACATTATATATTTAGCGATTGTACAAACACAAGGCCTCACACACCACTCAGACTGACAGACTTGACAAGTTTTACCAACCATAAAGACAGTTGATGCTTTAAACATCATCACAATGGATCTTGAATATTCCAACTGTAATCAGACATATCTGTTAGCCAATTGCAACCCCAGTTGCAACAAATTTGTGTCATTACTAAGAAATAAAATGTCTGTACTGTACCTAAGATTAAGAGAAAAACGACGACCAGGCGCCCTAATGAGAGAGAAACGGACTTTGACGGGCACTCAAATAAAGAGACATAGCTACATGTTTTGTGGACTACCCATTTACATTATCCTTTTCATCACTTTGTAATAAACCTAGCCATGCTGTGTGTTTATGATATTTACCATAACATTATACAGTATATATATTTAGTGGGTTCTAAATGGTTGTAAATGAAACTTGGGGTTGGGTGCCTGAACCCCATTAGAATAAATCCGGTTTATGTAATCGACAACGCCCATTTCGGTTAACATCACGTTTCCAAGAACGATCTAGGACGTTAACCGGCGATGACTGTACAATATATCCATAATGTGTTTGATAGATATAAGAAATGCCTGTGTTACTGTTTGTTTTTTTGTCTATTGGTGTACAGTACAGTTGTCTCATACTCTTCACATTACGCGTGCCTTGGATTCACATGCTCATATTACGCGGTCGGGTTACGCCGGAGAGTGTCCGCCGCGCGACGCTATTTTTAGGATTTGCCCCACGCCACCCACCCGCCCGCCTGCCTGCTCTCTCCTCCGCTTGGGCAAGCGGGCGGTAAGGTTGGCGCAGTGTGTCTTGTTGTTATCAATGACGCCATGACGATTAGACCTGTGATTGGCTAAGGCATCTCACCTCCCCCTCTGCTGCTAGCTGTAATTGGCTTAAAGTATTATGACGTGGTTCACTCCGGGGAGGGAGGAGGGAGGAGAGACGCATTTTGACCTAGCTGCTGCAGCTCCTCCCCATTCTCTCCAGGCCACTCCATGTAACGCATCCATTGTTCCAGAAATGGTTTCCCCACACCACCACCCCAGAGAAAAACCTTTCATTTGGACCCAGCGGCACTAAAACCAAAGAAGACACGACGCCTTTAAGCTTACGAGGTGAAGCGGCGGCATCATCCAAGAGTTGAGAAAGGAACACATGCCACAGCATATGGAACGACCCACGATCCGACTATAAAGAAGATTCAGCCAGGGATAGCGCGACATATGAAGATCACAAAGTCTACAGGTGCTTCTATGATCAAGAGCCACAACCAGGTGCTTCTCAAGACAGAAAAATTACTTGTGAGGTACTTAAGCGTCACGCTGACGGAACATGGCGTCGACACGCTTCTGTGAAGGATCACGCGACGTGAACTGTACATGGCAGTGGCGAAAGGCGGGGAATAGAGCCCAAACCCTTACGCTTCCTCTGGGTGGTTACAGAGGTTTAAGATCCGAATGATCACCAATAGAGTAAACATTGGTGGTGAAGAAGTTTAGTGCTGATCATGCTATGCTCGAATTTCTCCGCTTTACGTGAGATTATGGGGAAGGACAGTACAGTGACGTACTCAGGTAATAACATGGACGAATCTTGGTCTTTCTGAAAACTACCTTCCAAGTCCTTCGCTAGAAGAATGCCAGCAGGATTCGGGGGTCGAAAATGAAGGAACGCATCACCGGTTTACCACCAATACCCGTACCTGTAAGCCTGGTTATCGGTGATCCACACAGCCCGCAAGCCAGACGCCGCACAAGAGCATGGTGTGGACATGACCAAGCTAAATGTCCACACTGGCTGACAGCACGTAAGGCATGGATGTTCTCTACACTGTCCCTCTCCTGGTTTGATGACTGTTTTTGTTCCCCGGCGTAAAGAAATTTTGCGGAAATGCATAGAACGTCCCATTTAATATTTTGTTGTTAAGCGATAACGACCAGGACATCAGCTTCTAATGTTAGAACAAGCCACCCCAACGCAGAAAAAGTGGTCTTCTCTTCCTCCCAACACTACGCTTTAACCCAGCCCATGAACCAGAGTTGATTTCTAAAATAGAAAGCTGTGATTCTCAACAAAAAAAATTCCAGGCTCTGAACGACTACACCAACACCAGGAAGAGTTGTGAACCTGAGTGACACCACCATCGGCAGCAAGAGCGACCGAAGATGAGGTCACCAGTGAACAGCAAAAAATACTCTTCAACAATTCGGAGAGTGGCTTAACATCAAGAAAGCTGTGGACTTCTTGGTGGAGTCATGGGATCAGCTGTCTATTGCCATGTAATTGGCCACGCATGGGAGACAAGGTGTTGCATGAATACCAGGTGAGAGGAGGAGTCAATCTGTGACTGGTGAGGTTCAGACTGTGTTGCAGTAGCAGTGGACCTTGCCAGAGAAGCTGCGAGACTGTTACAGTTCCAGGCCCGAGACCACCAACGACAACATCCTGAGGTGATCAGGAAATCCTGAAGTGACTGCCGACGAGATGCTGGAAGAAGAACACGCCAGTGAAGAGGGAGGAAGAAGGCGCAGTCTCCGAAGAACACACGGTTATAGTGATATTAAGGGTGCCATGGAGGTGTGCAGAGAAGATGAAGTCCTTCTTTCTCAGCGACAATGACGATGACCGGCGATGAAGTCTTCCATAACCGGCTGGTGCAGGCTATGAGCCGCGGAGCATCAAGGTGTGTGTATCACGACAACATCAACGCCAGCCAGCAAAGATAGCGAGATTTCTTCACCCGCAACCCACCACAGCCAGCCCAAGCCAGTGATAGTGACAGTGAAGGACTTGAGGATTTTATATCAGGGAAGCCCTGACAACTGTGGCGTGACAGTGATGATGATTCACCTAGTAATGGTGATTCACGTAGTAATGGTGATTCACCTGAGGCCAGTAATCTGCCCCTCTGCCTCGAACCAGCCTCCATCCTCGTGATGTCGCACTCCATCTTCTACTTCACTAAGTGTTCCACATAATTTTTTAGTTTTCTAACCTTGCCTTTATTTCCTATGTTAACCCTTATCTTTTCCTGCAGGTAATCCCAATTCTCTTCTATATTACTTGTTTTTTTCATACCACATCATAAAGGTGATAAAATTTTTACTGCAACATAGTTATGTGTCACAAAAGTGGAGTTTTGGGGATCGCCTGACTCCATTTCACTAATCCTATATGTTATGTTGTTCACTTTTTACGTTTCTCATTTCTCTCCATGGGTACCTCCGGGTTTATGCATTAACCGCTGGGTGAAGGGGTGAGACCCAACTGTACATTACTTTTAATTTGATTTCCTTACTGACGAAATAAAAAGTTTACAGTGGTCCCTTGGTTAACAATGGAATAAACCTGTACTGTACATGTACTAAATGATTATGGTACTAAAATTGTTGTCTATTGCAAATATAGCTTGCTTATACAGGTATTCAAATAAATCACTATCTTACAAGAATCCCAGCAATGTAAGTTATATTCACCCAGGTCATTTGGGTGGCAAATTATGAGAAGAGCTTAGTCACTCTTAAGTAATGATAAATAAACACGCAGGCCTTCAGCGACAACTATCAAATCATATCTCAAATAAATAAACAAACACCAGACACACTGTCACCTCACCCCCCCCTCCCCTCTTCCCACACGCTCCTGGCTACCTCCGTCCTTGTGTTCCCTGACAAAAGATTGGTGATTTCTTTATGTTTATTTTATATAATATCTCAGACTAAAGTTAGATAATATAATTTGCATTGCTAAATCCTGCAAGACAGAGATTAATTTAAATATAAACATAATATATTTTGCTCAAGAGATAAAATTGTAGTACAATAGTGTACAATACTGTAGTACATTTTATAATATAAAGTTTTTCAACTGTATTTTGGGTAGATTTACATAAATTTCTTCATTTATTTTCATCCATTTACATGCACACACCATACTATAAGAAACGTAAAAGAAATAAATGACTTCAGTGCAAAGCTGAGGCACATGTACTAATTTGATTAGGTACTAAAATTGTTATGTCTAGTGATTATAGGTTGTTTATATTTAAATTAATCAACATCTTACAAGAATCCCAGCAATGTAAATTATATTCACCCGGGTCATTTCACTGGCTTTTATAAGAGACGCTTAGTCACTGAAGAATTGATAAATAAACACTCGTAGACCTTATAGTACCGTCAAACATACCACCACTTCCATGCTAGCCGCATGGGGGTTTTAGGCCTTAAGTTTATATATATATATATATATATATATATATATATATATATATATATATATATATATATATATATATATATATATATATATATATATATATATATATATATATATATATATATATATCTGTATATATATCAGGGTTGTTATGATTTAAATCACATGATTTAAATCAATTTTGAATCAGAGTAAAAAATTCATGATTTATTTCAACATGATTTTTTTACTAATAAGTGTTTTCTCTTTTTATTCTAAATGGTTGAAAAGTATAGGCAGTGCAGCAGGCTAATAACATCAAGATGATTAAAATGCTAAGACCAGGATATGTTCCACCTAATAGACATCAAATTGGAGGGTCTCTTTTGATCAAGTCACGATTCAGTGATTAAGAATTATTCAGAAGAACTTAGTGGGAAACAGTTTGCATGGCCATGGATGGATGGAGTTATGTCCATATGAGCTATAGTATGAATAACTTTAACAGCGGACAACCGTATTTATCTTGTTGACTTTATAGACACAGAATAAAGACACACAGCTGAATATCTGTTGAAATTAGCTGAATGTGCTACAAAAATGTGTGAAGACAAATTTGGATGCACAGTAAGAAGCTGTGTAACAGATAATGCTGCTAATATGGCAAAAATGAGAAGTGAATTCGGACAAGATAAATCCATTATAACATATGGTTGCACTGCACACCTGTTAAATTTGCTTTCACAAGACCTGCAAATCAAAAACATTAAGCAGCACATTACTGAAATCATTAAGTACTTCAGAAATCATCACATCCCAGGATCTTTGTATAGACGAGCAGGAGGAACAATGCTAGTAATGCCATCAGACACACGATGGAACACAATGACAGATTCTATTGAATCTTATTTAAAGAACTGGGAGACCCTTGTCAAAGTGTGCAAAGAATATAGTGAAGACATTGATAAGAAAATTGAAAGGAAAGTTAATGATAAGGCATTAAAAAGAACTGCAGAAGACTATTTAGAGAGACTTAAGCCTATTGCTGTGGCATTGGACTGTGTCCAGAGAGAACATACCCTATTAAGTGCTGCTGTAGAAATCTGGGTAAAACTGAAATTAAGGAGTATTTAACAGATAAGAAGGACATGGATAATTTTGAAAAAAGAATCAAAGTAGTATTGACACCTGCCCATTTTCTAGCTAATGTGATAGATCCAAGGCATCAGGGCAGACATCTGACTCCTGAGCAGCGAGACATTGCAGAACAGTATGTGTGCGAGTCTCTTCCACATTTCCTTTCAACATTAATGTCCTTCCATGGAAGAAGTGCACCATTTAAAGAGGTCTATTTTGGTAAAGATGTTGTAAAATCTCTCTCACCCCTTGCTTGGTGGCAGTATTTTGCCAATGATATGACAGAAAATGTAATGGATGTCCCTAGGCAATTATATACAGCTGTTGCATTATCAGCAGAGGTTGAGAGAATTTTTTCCACATATGGATTTGTACACTCAAAGGTAAGAAATCGCCTAGGACAGGAAAAGGCATCGAAGCTTGTCACAGTACATAAGCATTTCAATGTTCAACTAAGCTACTTTATATGTTTTGAACTATTTTTGTTGTTTACAGAATGTGAATATTGTGTTGACTTGAAGTTATTACAGGTAATTCTTAATACACTATAATCCTACAAATGTAAGAAAATAAACTTGTTACCAGTATTATTTTTTTTACAAAATGAGAATATTATTCTGTTGACTTGAAGAAGTTAAGTTATTAATTTTTTTAAGACTGTAATCCTATAAGAGCATTTATGTCAAATTTCATTATTACGTTTGGATTTGTGCTCTCAAATGTACGATATGTGTTAAATTCCATTGGTACATCTACTGCATAAATATCTTAATGCCAATTTTCTGTTTATTATCCTGAATAAACTTTGGTTGAAAAATACTGTTTTTATGGTTTATAAATACTATTTCAATGCAATTAGTAAAAAAATGAAAAAAATCAATTTAAATCAAAATCGATTTTTTTTTAAAAAATCAAGATTTTTTCCAACCCTGATATATACACAGTATCTACCAAATGATGCAATTTCACTGTGTTCTATAGAGAACACTGTCGTAGCTTGTACTTTTTTTTTTACCCAACCCAAGCTAACCTAACCTAGTCCAACCCAACCTAGCCTTACCTAACATAACCTTAACATAACAAACAACATTTTATAGAGGACACTGTTAGTTTGTGCTAAACCCAACTGCCGAGAAGACACGACAGTGCGCACCTTAGGCGCCGAAATATTTACCAAATGAAGCATTTGAACAAGAAATTATTATCATATCAGCACTCACTGATGAAAAGTGTACAGAAATAAACGCTCTTTTCGTTATCCATCCATCAACATTTTTCACATGAAAAATAAATTTGTTGATAGTTTTCTTGCTGTTTTAAAATGATTCTGACATTAATCTTTGGTGCAAATAACTTTTTTTTAGTTAGATCAGGTTGGTTGGTTGGTTCCTTTGGTATGAGAATAGGTTAGGTTAGGTCAGGTTGGTTGTCTGCTCTTAGTAAGTGAGAATTAAGAAGGAAGAAGTGTTAGGTTACATTCCTTTGGTGGGGCTTGTGAATAGGTTAGCAGTTAGGCTGTGTTGGTTGTTGCTGTCTCTCGTGGTATGAGAACTGTTAGGTTAAAGAAGTGCTTGTCTCTTTTCGGTATGAGAAGGGCGTCAGGGTTAGGGTTATGCCAGTTGGTTGGTTCCTTGGTATGAGAATGTTATTGGTGGGTTTTATCAAATTCGATTCTTAATTTTTGTGCAAATTAATTTTTTTTGCTAAAAATGTACGTTTTATCTTTTAATAGAAACTGTTAACGGGTACAAAATGGGAGGTTAGGTTTACTTTTTCATACCCAATAAATGTAAGTCTTTTTTCACATTTGAATATTTGCTATAGAATTTCTACGTTATCGCAGGATTCCCTGAGTCTAATATTGAGTGCCCCACTGTAAATTTAGAAAGGCCGAAGGGATCATGGTCACAATCAGCCAAGAAAGGCTGTATAGAAGATAAAACGACATTTTGTAAATATATGATCTCGACTTAACCATGTACAGAAGTTTTGGACATGGCACGCCCAGAGGTTTGCTAGATGACCTGTTTTGTGTTCTCCCCCACCCAAAACCCTGATTTCACAAGGCTTCCCCATTATCTTCGGGGCAGGGGGGATGGGTATCACTTCCGCCAAAATAAAGGTCATATCTATTTAAAGACACAAAAACACACTCCAGAAAACATAGTGGTCAACACCTAAGGAGGGTCCGACTAATTACCCAAATGTAGCCGCAATGAAGTCAAATGATGGTCCTACAAGCGTAAATCGGGTTGTGAATCCTTTCTCGACTGGTATTTGTTGTCATAAAGTCAAAAAATTAAACTTAATTTAATCTGAGTTAATAGATCGAGTGCATGTACCTAACCAACCTAATACAACTCAGATTAAATTGTTACTAATTTTTGTGACTTTATGACAACAAATACCAGTCGAGAAGGGATTCACAACCGATTTACGCTTAGGACCATCATTGACTTCACGGCTACATTTGTAATTAATGGACCGCCCTAAGATTCATGTCCGAAAGTAAAATTTATCCCAAATACATATTAAAAATATATTTTGAGTCGCTCAGGATTTTAGTAATAGAGTAACATTTTACCAACTTGTACCACTGGTCCAGTCTTCTTCTTGTAAGTTGTTGTAAAGTTGTAAGTCAACTTGTGGTCCAGATCGTCCAGTCTTCTTGTTGTGACTTGTAAGATGGTTCTTGTTCTTCGTATTCTTCTTTAGTCTTATTATATTTATAGTATATTTTACTTATTCTTATTTGGTATTGTTAGTTTTGTTTATCTTAAAGTGTTAATATAATAAGTTGTTGGTGGTAGAGCGTAACCACAGCTGCCTCTTTACACTGTGTCTCGGGCAGTGTTGCTAGGTCAAAGACTCACCAACCTGTCAATTTATAACGAAAAGTAGCCCAAAAAATAGCCCAATGTTAAAACTTAATTTTATTTATTATTATTATTATTATTATTATTATTATTATTATTATTATTATTATTATTATTATTATTATAATTACTCTGTCTCGACGAACGGGCTTAAGTTTCCATTGTAGTGGATTTCTCCCCTACAAACGCTGTTTGTCGCTGCATAGCCGACCCCACGAATTCTGTATGCCCCTCGTGGTCTGGGTCAACCAGCGTTGCCCACGGAGCGGGGGTCAACTACGCCACGCCAACCCCTCACATGAAGACCTGACCTCGTGGTGACCCACCCGGACTGCTGACCCGGGAGCTGCGAAGACCTGCCTCTCTTTTGCTGCATGTTTGAGCAGTCTGGCAACTTCGTTGTGATAGGACACTCAATCCTAGTGATTGTACTTACCAACATAGTAACGGTGCAATTACTATCACAGATTGTACGGAAAATTCCAACTTCTTGAAAACAAACATTTGGCTCCCAAATTTTGACTACTACCTGTGCGTCTGTTCCGGATTGGCCAATCAGTGGTGCCCCACGGCGGCGGATACATGCCTCGTTTATCGCGGTGCTCTGATTACAACTGAACGGCGTAGGAGACCAATCTCTGGTCTCAAGTCCTCTTCTTTCCTTTTTTCATCCTCATGCACCTGCCCCTTGGACCGGAGGCGGGACTCAAAGGATACGGTCGATCCGCAAGGAACCTGTGATAGTGCAGGGCACCCCTTGTCCGGGGGGTCACCGGTAGGTATAAACTTTTTAGACATAACTATAGTCACAGGTAACCTGGGTGCAGAACCCTACGAGCCCGACGCCCGTCCAAGAGGGGGGAAGGGGTCACTGCCTCTGTAAGCAGGAGCCCTGTTATAGGTAGGATTGTGATGCAATCATGAAGATGACTACAAGTATTAGGGATAAAAACATAGAGATAAGGGACACTCTATTGGAAGAGGAAAAGGCAGAAATCACTACAACAAAATTGTAAGTCCCACTAACAAGAATATTCAGCACTAACGAAGGTTTCAAAGTAATCTGTAAAGATGACTTGATTCAGACAAATATCAAAAGAAGCCAGAGATGTATTTTACAATGAAGGCCTTGTTGTTGTCATGCCACCAGAGCAAAAAAGCAAAAAAGATCAGTTTTTCGTTCGTCAAGTCGTGACCAAGAGATCGGGAGGAAGACATCTGAAGACCTGGAAAGATGAGCTGAACGTCAAAACAGGTGGATGAAGATCGAAAAGTCATTAAGATAAAAGACTACACCTATGTTTTTGGCAGATTACTCGAAGAAGTTTCAATGGCTGAGAAAGTTTTTACACAGGGTTTTCTATTGCTTAACATGTCAGTAACACCTCATCAATAAAGAGGAAACATTCATCAGTCTGCAACTTGCTTTCTCCTGCTACAAATCTGAAGAACACACAACGAGAGACTGTCCAGAAAGAAAAAAGTACTGCTTAGATTGTGCAGGCGACGACCATACCTACACTGAATGTAAGAACACACATGTTGGGCTGTCTCCAACTGTAAGAGAAACGGACGGGAATGCATACATAGGACACAGGACGTTAGCAATGGCATGCCCAATAAAAAACACATGATAAAGTACAAGGAACAAGAAATAGGAAAGGGAACAAGACAAGGACACGACATACCTCGGACTGGCATGCAAGGCGGGCGAGAGTGGTGCGCACCCGAGATGTGTCGTGGCCAGCCCAGCACACCCGAGTCCGACGTATTCTCCTTCGGGGTCTTGATGGAGGATCTACTTGGTGAGGTCTCTGGCGACCATCCTAACACCCTTTTGTAACCAAAGCTGCCTTCATAATGACCCCAGCCAGCGACCATCTCTTAAGAACTTTCTCCGTCAGTTGTTTTACGCCATTCAAGAGGACGCCGCTTCCTCCGCCAACCTTGTTGATATAAATTCAATAGATATAAATTGACTGAATAGTTTATCATTAACCTTTATGTTGTTCCTATGTGATGTGTTTAATGGCATGTGTACTACATTATCTATCTCTAACACTACTCTCCTCTCAGTCACAGCTGTTCCCCGGCCTCACACACACAGTACCATTAGTTATTAGAATAAAGATAAATTTATAAACAAAGGAACATTTTAATCAGCGACGAACGACTCCAAGAAACTGATGACCAAAATGATCTTACGATAATATTAAATTGGTGAAATAAATTAACACCTTGAGTCACTCTTGAGAACTTAGTTGTCTTATTCACCATTTTGTTCACATGAAAAAATAAATAAATAAATACATACATCAGAATTAAACTTATGATCGGATATAATTATTTTTATCCATTTGTTGTTTTAATTGTACATAAAATCTTAACTGTTCATTGTTTCATTGTGAGGATATAAATTATAGTGTAGATATACAATGTTTACTTTTCCTTCCCATACGACGTAATTATATGCATTTTAGGTTTGATTACACCGAGACAAATTATTTATACTTTTAACTTCAGACAAATTATGAAATGTTTGTTTTTCCTCCTCGAGAGATATAAATTATTTAACGGTGTTTCTCTCACATCCACAGAGGAAAATTATGTAACGTTCCTATATATTAGTTTATATTAAGCAGGCTAGTGTTACCTGACTAGTGTTACTGGCTAGTGTTACCTGACTAGTGTTACCTGGCTCGTGTTACCTGGCTAGTGTTACTGGCTAGTGTTACCTGGCTAGTGTTACCTAGTTAGTGTTACCTGACTAGTGTTACTGGCTAGTGTTACTGGCTAGTGTTACCTGACTAGTGTTACCTGGCTCGTGACACCTGGCTAGTGTTACCTGAAAAGTGTTGTAACTGGTGTTACCTGGCTAGTGTTACCTGAGTTGTGTTACCTGACTAGTGTTGTAACTGGTAAGTGTTACCTGGCTAGTGTTACATGACTTGTGTTACCTGACTTGTGTTACCTGGCTAGTGTTACCTGCTCGCGACACCTGGCTAGTGTTACCTGAAAAGTGTTGTAACTGGTGTTACCTGGCTAGTGTTACCTGAGTTGTGTTACCTGACTAGTGTTGTAATTGATAAGTGTTACCTGGCTAGTGTTACCTGAAAAGTGTAACTGGTGTAACCTGGCTAGTGTTACCTGAATAGTGTTACCCTGGCTCGTGTTACCTGAGTTGTGTTACCTGACTAGTGTTGTAACTAGTAAGTGTTACCTGGCTAGTATTACCTGGCTAGTGTTACCTGAGTTGTGTTACCTGACTAGTGTTGTAACTGGTGAGTGTTATCTGAATAGTGTTACCTGGCTAGTGTTACCTGACTAGTGTTACCTGGCCAGTGTTTCTGACTCGGGTTACCTGACTAGTGTTACCTGACTAGTGTTACTTGACTAGTGTTGTAGCTGGTAAGTGTTACCTGACTAGTGTTACCTAACTAATGTTGTAGCTGGTAAGTGTTACTTGGTCAGTGTTGCCTGACTAGGTTACCTGGCCAGTGTTTTCTGACTCGGGTTACCTGACTAGTGTTACCTGACTAGTGTTACTTGACTAGTGTTGTAGCTGGTAAGTGTTATCTGACTAGTGATACCTGGCTCGTGTTACCTGGATAGTGTTACCTGACTAGTGTTACCAGGCCGGTGTTACCTGACTAGTGTTACCTGGCTAATGTTACCTGATTAGTGTTACCTGGCCAGTGTTACCTGACTAGTGTTGTAAATGGTAAGTGTTACGTGATTAGTGTTACCTGGCTCGTGTTACCTGGCCGTGTTACCTTTGTGTTCCCTGAGTTGTGTTACCTGGATAGTGTTGAAACTGATGAGTGTTTCCTGACAAGTGTTACCTGGCTCGTGTTACCTGACTAGTGTTACCTGGATAGTGTTACCTGGCTAGTATTACCTGGCTAGTGTTACCTGATTAGAGTTACCTGGATCGTTTACCTGGCTAGTGTTACCTGAGTTGTGTTTCCTGACTAGTGTTGAAACCGGTGAGTGTTACCTGAATAGTGTTACCTGGCTAGTGTTACCTGACTAGTGTTACCTGGCCAGTGTTTTCTGACTCAGGTTACCTGACTAGTGTTACCTGACTAGTGTTACTTGACTAGTGTTGTAGCGGTAAAAGTGTTACCTGACTAGTGTTACCTAACTAATGTTGTAGCTGGTAAGTGTTACTTGGCCAGTGTTGCCTGACTAGGGTTACCTGACTAGTGTTGTAGCTGGTAAGTGTTACCTGGCTAGTGTTACCTGATTAGTGTTACCTGACCAGTGTTGTAACTGGTGAGTGTTACCTGACTAGTGTTGTAACTGGCTAGTGTTACCTGGCTAGTGTTACCTGGCGAATGTTACCTGGCGAGTGTTACCTGGCTAGTGTTATCTGGCTAGTGTTACATGACTAGTGTTACCTCGCTAGTGTTACCTGGCTAGAGTTACATGACTAGTGTTACCTCGCTAGTGTTAGTTTTACTTGACGTCTGTTGTTAAGTGATACTTGATGATGGTTACTTATTTACTGTTACTTAACATGATGTACTTGACTAAATGACAGTAAAGTGCTAAGATAACAAGTGGAAAGTGACAGTAAAGTGTGAAGACAACATAAGAATGGAGAAACTGCAGCGGGCCTATTGACCCATACCGGGCAGTCCCATTTTACACCCCAAACCCTATTGCTCGCCTACCCACCAACCTGTGTTTGAAGCTATCCAGCGTATTCGAGTTAATGATGATGTTTGGTAACTTGTTCACTCGTCCACTACTCTATTCAAACCAATGATTACCTGGCCTGGCGCCCAAATCTGAATTTGTCTAATAAAACCAATATTACAAGTTCGCTCCTGGTTGGATAGTTTGAGTACCTTTGTTATACTCACCTTTGTTTAGCCCTGACTTCCATTTATCCACCTCTATCATATCGCCCTCCACTCTACGTCTCTCTAGGGAGTGCAAAATTTAGATGCTTTAACCTGTCTCTGTACTCAAGGTTCTAAAGCCCGGGATTTCCTTGTCATTCTCCTCTAAATTCTTTCCAAGGATTCTATATCCAATCTGTAATACGGTGACAGAGTTGAACCTGCGTAATCCAAGTGAGGTCTCACAAGTGCAAGATATAGTTTTAGGATGACCTCGCTAGTCTTGTAACTAACACTCCTTTGCATGAACCCAAGTACTTTATTAGCCTTGTTTCGAGCAAATACACATTATTTACTTGGCATGAATTCCTACTTATCATTACTCTAAATTTTTTCTCACAATCTTATTTCATAATAACATCGTTGTTCGTCTGGTATCTGGTTTTTCTGTTTACATCTCTATACTAGTACTTTACATTTTGTCATTGAATTTCATCTGCAATTTTTTCAAACCATTCGAAAAATTTGTTTGAATCTTCCTGTAGTTTTGCGTAGTCTCGTCCAGATTTAATTACACGCCCTATTTTAGTGTCATCAGCAAATTTACTTATGTTGCTGTCTATGCCGATATCTATGTCCTTTATGTATATTATAAATAATAGTGGTCCAGAAGTGCGGGCCTTGGGGAAATCCGCAAGTGACGTTGCTCCAATCGGATTTAGTGCGTTATGCTCTTTTCGCTGTGTCTGTGTCCTGTAACCACGCCTAATCCATTTTCGAATATCCTTTAATAATGCCATGGTACTCACTTTTCTTATTAGTCTTTCGTGGGGGACTCTGTGGAAGAGCTTGCTAAAGTCAAGATATACCACATCATAATTGCCCCTCACGTCATGATTCCGAAAACAGATGAAAAAGTGTTAATAGATTAGTTAGACATGAATGCTTACTTGTATGAAGCCACGTTGGGAATCATTGATCAACTTATGCTTCTCCAGGTGATTTCGAATGAGTTTGAAATTATTGCTTCCAGTGGTTTGCCTGCAATTGATGTTACCGGCTGATTGAATGGTAGTTGAAGAATGGTGTTCTGTCTCCTTCTTGAAAATCAGTATTACATTCGTTTTCCTCAGGATTCTGTTATTACACCTGTTTTTAAGGACATGTTAAACAACTTTGCAAAGGGCATACTCAGCTCTTCCTTACATTCCTTTTAATACTCTGCTTAAAATATCTCATCGGGACCAGGTGATTTATTAGGCTTTAGTTTGTCTGTTGTTTACTAACATCGTTACTAGTCACTACTATCTCGCTTAATTTGTTTTCTTCACTATCTCTGTATGAGTCGGTGCCTCGGGTATCATGTTTAAATTTTCAGTGGTGAAAACTGTTGAAAAAATATTTATTCAGATTATTGCTCATTTCTCCGTCGTTATCAGTTAAGCTCACATGTAGGTATTTGTATTGGTCCAATCTTTTCTCTTGTTTTAATTTGATATATTTTATAGAATCCCTTGAGGTTTGACTTCGCCTCCTTGCTACCTTCAGTTCATTATTCCTCTTTACTTTTTCTTATCCTGGTCTTAACCCTACCGGCCAATACTTTATAATAATCTTTCAGGTAAGCTTCACCACGATTTGTTCTTCTACTATAGCCTTCCTTTGGACAATAATATTTCTTTAAATAATTATTTATTCATTTAGGGTCATTATTGTTTGATCTGAAGTTTTCCGTGTAATTGTGTTCTTGCCTTTGTGCATTAAGTAACTCATTATTTAAGTTGTTGTGGAACTCCTCAACCTCAGGTCTCGTTATCAGGTCATTCTCAACCGTCAGGTCTCGGTTAAAGGTGAGGTCGCCCTCTGTGGGTACATTATTGTGAGGTCACCTCATGTGAGGTCATGTAGTTCACCCCCAAGCGTGATCCGCCCTTCTCTCAGCTGCCTCTTCAAACTATCAAAGGATTTGCCCTTCTGAAATCTGGGACTTAGAGGTGATTTCCTTTGCGTCTGCTTTGAAATTCTAACTGGAGATAAAATTTCTTTGTGATTGCTGTTAGCAAGTTCGTTCCCTACCTCGACATTATAATGAGTTTCTCTGTTTGACAGAACTAAATCCGAGTATATTATTACGGGTGGGTTCGGTTATATGTTGGCTTGAGGAAACAGTCTGGATTGTTTCAAGAAAAATCCTCTGATTCTGAGTTACCCGTAAGATCTATCCAATCTATTTGGCTAAGTTAAAGTCGCCTACTAACAGACTTTGCTATGTATCAGGAAACACCATTCATTTCATCCCAAATAAGTCGCTCATTAACGCTATCAAGATTAGGAGGTCTATATATTACTCCTGCGATTAATTTTTCCCTACCGTCGATTAATTCTAACCAAATTGTTTCTGTATTCGCTCAGTTTTTATTTCCTTATTTATTTCACACTTCAGGTTATCCTGACATAGATTGCCTCCTTTCCTAATCTGCCTATCGGTATGAATAATTTGTAACCTGCAATTTGGTATTCGACAGGTAACTCATGTGAGTCTAGGTTTTATCCATGTTTCAGTGAATGCTCGATTTTTTAGAATTTTATACCAACGCCCTGATTTCATCATTCTGTTTCATAGTTCTACTGTTTTGCGTAGTAGACATTTTAAGTTGATCGTGTTCAAGCCACTCTCTTTATTAGTGTTTTAGGTTTTTAACTCCATGCCTAATTTAGTTTTGTCATAATTCTAGCACTATTTTCCTGTAACCTTTTACTTTGTTTTACCCTCCCTCTGCAGTATCCTCCACCCTTGCTCATGTATATTCTCCTAACTTGGTTTAAAGATTTGACATCTTTTTGAACTGCCCTCTTGAAGAGCCAGCCAGGGGTGCCATGCCATCCCTAGACAGATGCACCCCCATCCCTAGCATAAAGGTCCCTTCTGCCATAGAAGTTGTCCCAGTTGTCTTGTGAATGGGACTGATATTGACTGCAATATCTGTCAAGACGGCCGTTGGCACAACACCCTTGACAACCATTAAACTACCAACTCCTCTCCCTTCTAGGCAGGACACCACCTTATGATGGGATCCCTCCCCTCGACCTAATACGTTTTCAGCTGCCTTGAACTTATTAAGAAGCTCCTCACTCCCTACACCGGCCCAATATCATTGCCTCCTGCACTGAGGCAGATAATGGGTTTGTTCAATACCAGACAAGATATTGTCAACCTGTAACTATATCCCCACCCCAGCCCCCGGCAAACACACCCCTCATCTATTTTTATTTTTTACCACAAAAAGCTCTGTCCAGGTACCGGACACCAGAGTCATAACAATTAAGGTTTTTGTACCTTCCTTGTCAGCGTTGTCTATTATATTTATCGTCAATTCGTCTATCAAAGGACTGAAAGAGTTGGTACACTTAGCTGTTGTTGTAGTATCCTTGGTGTGTTTCTCACCACCAGTTTGGTCGTCCCTCTCCTCCCAACCTTCCATTTGCCTGAGTTTTTCGTCAGACACAGGCTTTCCTTGTCTCATTCTTCCTTCATCCTCGCTCTCCTTCCTTTAATTTCCAAGATGTCTTCCTTGGCTCTCTAACTCGGCCCTCTGAAGGGCACAGCCCTGTTCTTAAGTAGCACTATTATTACTGACAATTTAATCCCAGGAGCTAAGCCTGCCATGACCTTTCCTCTAGTGAGGTCAGGAACACAACAAGTGGAAAGTGACAATAAAGTGCTACTGTTTTAGCTGTGATAGGATGTCGAACTATCTCACTTGTTAACACTTGCCTGAATGAATGTAGTAGGTTCATCGCTGGTACTTTTGATGCAGCTGAGTGAAATATCACTTAATCTCACGGCATGTTCTCTTCACTCGTTGTTCTTGGTTTAATGTAAACACACGTGGTGATTTTTCTAGTTATAAAGGGTACAATATTTGGTAATGACAGAATAATGAGCATTAGCTATTAGCTTGTAATTAGCTGATATATAAAGAAGAGTAGGGTACAGCCTGGAGAGTTGGTCTCACGACACTACTTTAGGACATCGTGTCAGGCTGTGAACTGGTGAGAACTGCGCTAACTCTCTGAGTCTGGTGACTGGTGGTTGGAGAGTAACCAATTTCAACACGGCTATTAACGAAACAGCCGACCCACATACTGAGGTTGAACCTGTGGTTTTATGCGCTGTCCACCCGAGGAGAGTGTGAAAGAACAAATGCTTATGTAGCTGTATGCTCAATAGTCTGGGTGTTAGTATTAATATATGTGATAAGACCATACTTATATAATATTACTCTCGCTATACACTACTACAACATGGGGAAGTGACAAAGTGCTCGGACAACAAATAGAAATAATCTGTCAGTATTATATGGTAGAAGGACAGAGAGTGTCTCTGGTCGCGGGTATAAACTATATTAGAGGGAGTCAGAGGCTCTGCAGAATAGAAAATCAACAGAAATTTGTTGAGTCTTTCCAGATGCATTTGTTGGTTGACGGATAGGTGGTGGTGGTGGTGGGAGGTGTGGTGGTGGTGGGAGGTGGTGGTGGGTGGGAGGTGGTGGTAGGAAGGGTGTGGGTGGGTGGTGGTGGGTGGGAGGGGTGTGGTGTGGTGGTGGTGGGGAGGGTGTGGTGGTGGTGGGAGGGGTGTTGGTGGTGGGAGAGGGTGTTGGTGGTGGTGGTGGGGAGGGTGGTGGTGGTGGGAGAGGTATGGTGGTGGTGGGAAGGGTGGTGGTGGTGGTGGTGGGAGGGTGTGGTGGTGGTGGGAGAGGGATGGTGGTGGTAGGAAGGGTGTGGTGGGTGGTGGTGGTGGTGGGGAGGGTGTGGTGTGGTGGTGGTGGGAGGGTGTGTGGTGGTGGTGGTGGGGGAGTGGTGTGGTGGTGAGAGTGGGTGGTTGGTGGTGGGGAAGGGTGGTGGTGGTGGTGGGGAGGTGTGGTGGTGGTGGTGGGGAGGGTGGTGGTGGTGGTGGTGGGAGGAGGTTGGTGGTGGTGGGGAGGGTGTTGGTGGTGGTGGTGGGGAGGGGTGTGGTGGTGGAGGAGGGTGTGGTGGTAGGAAGGGTGTGGTGGTGGTGGTGGTGGTGGGGAGGGTGTGGTGGTGTGGTGAGAGGGATGGTGGTGAAGGGTGTGGTGGTGGTGGTGGTGGGAGGGTGTGGTGGTGGTGGTGGAGGTGTGGTGGTGGTGGTGGTGGGAGGTGTGGTGGTGGTGGAGAGGGATGGTGGTGGTAGGGAGGGTGTGGTGGTGGTGGGTGGGAGGGTGTGGTGGTGGTGGTGGTGGGGAGGGTGTGGTGGTGGTGGGGAGGGTGGTGGTGGTGGTGGGGAGGGTGTGGTGGTGGTGGTGGTGGGGAGGGTGGTGGTGGTGAGGAGGGTATGGTGAGAAGGGTGATGGTGGTGGTGGTAGGGGATGGTGGTGGTGGTGGGAGGGTGGTGGTGGTGGAGGAGGGTGTGGTGGTGGTAGGAAGGTGTGGTGGTGGTGGGAGGGTGTGGTGGTGGTGGTGTTGGGGAGGTGTTGGTGGTGGTGGGGAGGGTGTTGGTGGTGGTGGTGGGGAGGTGTTGGTGGTGGTGGGAGGGTGTTGGTGGTGGTGGGAGGGTGTTGGTGGTGGTGGGAGGGTGTTGGTGGTAGTGGGGAGGGTGTTGGTGGGAGGGTGTTGGTGGTGGTGGTGGTGGTGTTGGTGGTGGTGGTGGTGGGAGGGGGTGTGGTGGTGGTGGTGGTGGGAGGGTGTGGTGGTGGTGGTGGGGAGGGTGTGGTGGTGGTGGGTGGTGGGGAGGGTGTGTGGTGGTGGTGGTGGGAGGGTGTGGTGGTGGTGGTGGAGAGTGGTGGTGGTGGTAGGAAGGGTGTGTGGTGATGGTGGTGGTGGGGAGGGTGTGGTGGTGGTGGTGGGAGGGTGTGGTGGTGGTGGGAGGGTATGGTGGTGGTAGGAAGGGTGGGAAGAGGGTGGTGGTAGGGGAGGGTGGTGGTGGTGGTGGGAGGGTGTGGTGGTGGGTGGGAGGGTGGATGGTGGTGGTGGGAAGGGTGTGTGGTGGTGGTGGTGGTGGGGAGGGTGGTGGTGGTGGTGGGGAGGGTGTGGTGGTGGTGGGAGGGTGTTGGTGGTGGGTGGTGGAGAGTGTGGTGGTGGGGAGGGTGTTGGTGGTAGGAGGTGGTGGTGGTGGTGGGGAGGGTGTTGGTGGTGGTGGGGAGGGTGTTGGTGGAGTGGTGGGTGGTGGTGGTGGTGGTGTTGGTGGTGGTGGTGGTGGGGGAGGGTGTGGTGGTGGTGGGGAGGGTGTGGTGGTGGTGGTGGTGGGGAGGGTGTGGTGGTGGTGGGGAGGGATGGTGGTGGTAGGAAGGGTGTGGTGGTGGTGGTGGTGGGGAGGGTGTGGTGGTGGTGGTGGTGGGAGGGTGTTGGTGGTGTGGTGGGGAGGGGATGGTGGTGGTGGGAGGGTGTTGGTGGTGGTGGTGGGAGGGTGTGGTGGTGGTGGTGGTGGGAGGTGTTGGTGGTGGTGGTGGGAGGGTGGGTGGTGGTGGTGGGGAGGGTGTTGGTGGTGGTGGTGGTGGTGGTGGGGAGGGTGTTGGTGGTGGTGGTGGGGAGGGTGGTGGTGGTGGTGGTGGGGGAGGGGGTTGGTGGTGGGGAGGGTGGGTGGTGGTGGTGGGGAGGGTGTTGGTGGTGGTGGTGGTGGTGTGGTGGTGGTGGTGGTGGGGAGGGTGTGGTGGTGGTGGTGGGGGGGGGAGGGTGTTGGTGGTGGTGGTGGAGGGAGGTGGGAGGGTGGTGGTGGTGGTGTTGGTGGTGGTGGTGGTGGTGGGAGGGTGGTGGTGGTGGTGGGGAGGGTGGTGGTGGTGGTGGGAGGTGTTGGTGGTGGTGGGGAGGTGTTGGTAGTGGTGTGGTGGGAGGGGTGTGGTGGTGGTGGGAGGGTGGAGGTGGGGGAGGGTGTGGTGGTAGAGAAGGGTGTGGTGGTGGTGAGGGGAGGGTGTGGTGGTGGTAGGAAGGGTGTGGTGGTGGTGGGAGGGTGTGTGGTGGTGGTGGGGAGGGTGTTGGTGGTGGTGGGGAGGGTGTTGGTGGTGGTGGGGGAGGGTGTTGGTGGTGGTGGTGGGGGGTGGGTGGTGGGGAGGGTGTTGGTGGTGGTGGGGAGGGTGTGGTGGTGGTGGTGGGGGAGGGTGTGGTGGTAGGGAAGGGTGTGGTGTGGTGGGAGGAGGGTGGTGGTGGAGGCAGCTAAGAACATAAGAAAATAAGGAGGTCGCAATAGGCCGGTTGGCCTGCATGCAGCCCTGTCGAGATTAGTACCACCCCCATCATCCGTAGAATCTATCTAGTCTCCTTTGAAACTTTCCAGAGTTCCCACACTTACTACAAACGCTGCTTGTTCCACCTGTCCACCACCCTATTTGTAGAACCAGTTTTCCTATCTCCTAAAACCTAAACTTATTCAACCTGAATACGTTGCCCGAGTCCTATCCTGCTCTCGGACATTATAAGAACCTTATCTATATACCCTATGATCTTTCACCCACTTAAATACTTATAACATCTCCGCACTTTCGTCTTTCTAGGAATGCAAGTTCTTTAACCTATGTTGATATAGGAAGGTTTCTGTCCCGGAATCATTTTTGTTTATTCTTCTACTAAAAATCCACTCTAGTGAATTTATATCCATTCTATAATAGGGCACCAGAACTGAACCGCATAATGGAGTGTGCGGACCTGACTAAGACAGTTGCACAAGACCTCTGCACTTGTTACTTACACTTCTAGATTTAAAACCCAAATACTCTGTTTGCCTTTATTTCGAACATTGACGACTGTTTTCAGGCCGTAGGTCCGGCTTACAGTACCCCTTGTGGCCCTTTAACAAGTCAACTTCTAGTTGATGTTGTTAAGACTGTATACATTATCAAAGCATTTGTTCCAATATTAAATGCTGAACTTGCTGGTGTTGAATTTCATTTGCCATTTTCCAGACCACCCCTGCAGTTTATTTAGATTCACCTGTAATGCATTTGCATCCTGCCTGAATTTATTCGTCAGCTCTATTTTTTGGTGTCATCCGCAACTTGCTTATGTCATCATGCTGATCCCAGTATTCAGATCGTTTATGTAGATTATGAACAAGAGTGGGCCTAGTACTGACCCCTGGGGGAACTCCCACTGATTACATGGCCCCACCAGATTTAACACCATCTACGCTGACCCTCTGCGTTCTATCGGTGAGCCATGATTTTATCCAATTTAAAACTTTCTCGATACCGGTAGAGCCTTAATTTTCTCAGAAGCCTCTGATGCGCACTTCGTCAAATGCTTTGCTAAAGTCTAAGTAAATAACATCGAATTTTCGTCATTATCTACTACATCGAAGACTTTCCTAAAAACGCCAACAGATTTGTTAGACAAGATTTTCTGCTATCTACAGTAATTGGATCCAAGAAATTTCCCACACAACTGACCTAAACTGATCGGCCGTAATTTGACGCTGATGCTCTGTCTCCCTTTAATATGGGTACTACATTTGCCTGTTTCACAAGTCTGGCATAACTCAGTGTTTAATGATTTGTAAATAAGTTTACGAGGGGTCCAATAATTGTTCTCTACACTCTTTCAAGGACTCAAGGAAAAATACACGCCTAGGATTTTGCTTTTTTAGTTTATTTATCTTCTAAGAACATCCCTTTTCTGGATAGTGATATTCTTAATTCTCTTCTTCCTTCCCCTTAAATATCAGTTCCACCGAATTCATATAAAATTCTTCAGAAAACCGATAAGTAGCTGTTCAATGCTTTTGCTTATTTCTTCACTGCCATTTATCACTTCTCCTCCCCCTATTTTAACAGACCAACTTGCCTGACCTTTGTCCTATATACCTGGAAAATCCTCGATTAGCCTCGGATTCTCTTGCTATTTTGATTTCATAGTCTCTTTTGCTTTCTTACATTTCTTCTTAACATTCCTAGATAGTTCATTATACCTATTTCTGAGCTGTCCTCCCTTTACCCCTTATAAATCTTTCCATATCCCCATGTCATGTTTAAGTTTTCTGTCATCAGCAATACGCAACCGAACGAAGGCCACCGAT
>NW_024719430.1:0-7174 GCF_018991925.1 Homarus americanus
AAGACTTGGTCCATCACAAAGATCCCTCTCACAGGTGTCACCCAATCAGAATGGCTCCACTGACACAAGTCAGCCAATGAGCGTAAAGTCTTACACCAAATGTCACCCAATCAGCGTAAACTGCGTTTAGACGTGTCAGCCAATTAGCGCCAGGACAACATTTTGACAATGTTGTTTAATATTTATCGCGTACAATTTTGCTCTGTTACTTCTGCCGTTTACAGGACGTGCATAATGGCCAGCAGGCCACAAATATATATAAAATCTAATACCAATAAAACTAAAGTTGAATACAAAAATACAAACAAGTATGTCACATGCCAGCAAGAACATCACATACTGGTTAGAAACCGTAAAGCAGTAGAGGAGTCGTGGGTGCCCGGGTCAGGCTGGACTTTGTGAGGAGCGACTCCGCTGTGACCTGTGTCATTAGGGTGTGAAATACGGAGGCGAATTTTTTTTTTTAGTTTGAAAAATCGGCCCATGGTATTAATGATGTAGTTCTATGTCCAGAATCATGTGATATCTTCAGATTTTAAAAGTTTTCATTTTTTGCTAGGTAAATTTTAACTTGAAATCTTATGAAAATTCAGTATTCCCACCCTTTTACCAACACCACTAAATAGCTTATTTAAATGAAAAATGTATCAGGTTAATTTATTATTAGGATGAAAATGATCCAGAATAGTGAAACGAATGATCTTGACACATTTATTAAATTTAATATTCCTTTAGAAAATAAAATCATCAAATACAAAAGCCGGTTTTACTACTACGACCCGGTGTTGCTGCACACCATAGAGAACATGTCTTTCTTGCTTCTGTTTTTACTCATCACCTCCCTGCTGACCACCTGAGCTCGGATGTAGCCTTCCCTCCTCTCCTGGCTGTACACGTGACTGCTGGCCTCGCTCACTTGCTGTACACAACGCTCTATACTCTGGGTGTGCGAGGGCCAGGCAGGGACATGCATGGGGTTGTCCAGGAAAGCTCTGACTTGAACATTGGTGAGGCTGCAGGTAAGAGGGGGCTCACTGCCAGCCTGGATGGTATCCAGATCTATGAGATCAGTGAGGGTCTTGGCACCTAGATTGACTTCCAGGAGATTTCCTGACCCTGAAGGAATCGTCACCAACTTGATTCGTCATGCCCAAGATCTCTCATAAGTCTCATATCCAAGATCTTTTTGACTGCCACTCTTCTCTCCTCCTCATCCTTACTGCAGAGCATTGTCTGCAGAACTGCCTCAGGATGAGCATACCAGGAAGATCTCCTCACAGTCTGCTCCACAATCTGAGCAACCTTCCTTGGCTGACTCCTCAGGAGCTCAAGCTGGAAGAGAACATGCCTCGGACCTTCGGAGAACGATGACTTGACCTTGGTGTTGAACCAATTTGGCAAGTAGACTCTCACGATGAATTGGACAATAAGTCTCAGGTTGTGAAGCTGGTTCCCTTTCAGTTTATGATGAGCGACCCAAATTCTGCAGAACCTGAGAGCCGTTGTGAGCCACCTAGAATGTGGGACTGGACCTATCTGCAGGTAAGCAAGTCTATCAGGCATGACCCCAGTTTTGATGGCACTGCAAATCATGTAACCATAGTACTGGTCAGTACTCAGGTCGTCAATGACAGTATGTGCAAGCTCAACGAGTGGAGGGCCAACTGTGATTTTTCAAAGCTCGGATTTATTTCTAACTCAGTGGCAGAGTCCAGCATCTTGCCAAGAGGACCAGACCATCTGTTGTTTGAAAGAGTCTTGCCATCCAGCTCCTGGATCAGATGTCTGAGTGGCAACTCGTTGGTGTGGAGGTCACAAACAATCCAGACCAGCTTCCTCCCAATCTTCCGCTCTATCCACTGTATGACCCCCCTTGCCACCCTGTGTTCGTGTTGGTGCTGTCCCCTCCAATGGCCTGCAGGGTCTGGTCTACGTTCCTCTCTCTGAGCCAGTTCATAATGTTATCTGCCACTATCTCAGCTGGTTTCCTGATGTCATCCTTCTCTGGAGTGAAATGCCACAAATACTTCCCTCCTGGTTCACTGCAGCTGGAGTAGTGTTCCTCCTTCACCATGGCAAGGAACAACTTGTCAGAATCTCCAACTTTCATGAACACTTTAGTGTCATCCCTTCTCCCATCAAAGAACAAACAATTGATTTCATTTTCTCTTATCCCCTTATCAAACTCCTCTTCTAGGTTACTGACAAGTTTCTCTGAGCTCTCCTTACTTTCTTATTTATGATCTATCACCAGGTGAACATCATCAGGTGTTATCAAACCACCGTCAATCCAGGCAGCTGTTGCTATCTCTGCAGTTTCTCTGAGACCAGTGTGGTGTCGCATGCTGGCCAGAGCTATACTCGGGATATCTTTCCTATTTCGAATCTTATGCCTGGAAGGTTTGGGATCATTATTTTCTGGGTTAGGGACAAAGTCACCATTCTCCTGGTCAGCACTCGGATCAGCCATGGGGAAGTCATTAAACTCTGAATCAGCTTGACTCCAATCATCAGCCTTTTTTACCTCACCCTGGGCCTTCTCAAGTCTCTTTTCCTCGGCAACTCTTCTCCTCTTCTGTCTCTCTGTGGCAGCCTCCTGTCTCTTGGACTCCGGAATATCTTGGCTAGAAATCATAGAGAGCCCCTATACTGCCAGTCTTCTCTCTCTGTGCTGACAAATGCCAGTTCGATCCTGGAATCTTCAGTTCGCTTGCAAATGTCTACAGGGAGATGTGGGCCTCAGATTTACAGTCACAATCACGCATCCACTCAGGACAGAGAACAATTGAGCCACTTGCAAATGAGTATGTCAAATAACTGGTCAGTTGCTTGGCAAAACTGTCATAACTTTGCAAGTTTTTCCTCTCCCAGAGAATATCTCTTGCCTTTTCCCCAACTTGGCTATGATCTCTCACTAATCTTTCTTCTGACATTGTTATGACTGGAGGCTTGAACTGAGCGTTAGCCAGAGTGTACATGCCAAGACAGCTGGTCATATCACTGGCAATGTCTTTGTTTGTGTAAGTTCTTTGGTTCTTTTCACTGATTTGCCTGATTAAAACACCGTATCTAAAGCATCTCTCAATGTAAACGCTCCGACTTCAGGAGCTCTCTCCCCAGACCCAAGATAGTGACTGAGATGGCTGGATTTTGGTTCCTCGTCCTGACACAAGCAGCCATCGCAAATATTATCAACTTATAAATGCATCAGAATCTGAAACAGAAAAAAATATTGTTAGTTGGGTTGTTAAAGAATGAAGTCAGAAAGCAATGTTACGAACCCCTCCAGCAAGCACTACGAACCACGCCATCTATTGTCCTGATCTACCTACCCAGCACCACGAGCAACGCCATCTAGGGACGAGACACGAGTATGACTCGTCTTAGTTACCACTCCGGGGTTTCCCTTCTCCATATCCTGGTTGTTACGTCACTTCCTCCAAGTCTTCTTTGTGAGCTCCAATTCGAGGAGAGAGCACTTGGCTCTGGGAAGTGACCACAGGATCATCTATCCTCTAAACCTACGGACAGTGAATACCTACCGTCTTCTACAATACTCAGCCTTACTCGTCAGCCATCTCAGCTCCTCACTTAAGTACTTGTATTTTGTATTAACTCCCCCACGTCCACTTGCTTCCAAATGGTTTATGTTGTATTAATATGTATATACTGTTAATGTTTAGGTTAAGTTTGGTTAAGGGTAATTTATAAGCTGAATATTTTGTTTAGGGATTTATGGTACTTTATTATATACAATGAAAACTCGCATCCTTTGTCTACCCTTTTATAGTCCGATTGTCTTTGTGTTTTTTTTTTTTGTTACCTGTTGGGATCTGGGTAGACGTATAACTATATTCTAAATCCCCAACTCGTAACAAATGGCGACCGTGACAGGACACGACCTTAAGTACCATATTCCTTCCTCTTGTTACTCAGTGTTATTCCTCCCAGTCACTTCCTGTTCACAATTGCTTACGGTGCTTCAAAGCTTCCTTCATATGTGTGTATATATTGGTATTATCGTACAGTAAGAGTGCGACAGACGTAGGATATTAGGTTCCAAGTGTCATAAGGCTTACCTGTTATTACACGTGGCAGTCGTGTAGTAAGTCTTATCGAGTGTAGGGAAGAATCCGGATCTGTTTAATGTCGTACCCTCACTCCAGAGTAGGCTGTTCCATAGTCACTAGTTTAGGGTGAAGTGATATCTTGGGACGCCCTGCTCTACCAGGACCCCATAATTATAAAGCCTCAATTATTGTTCTTCTCATTATCTCATTCGGGGTCAATCATACCATTTATCAGGGTTGTTAATCCGGATCTTTATATTAATGCCGTAATACGCCCTTCCTCTTTCAAGTATATCAGGTTGTAATCCGGATCTTTTATATTAATGCCGTAATACGCCCCATCACCTCTTTTCAAGTTCTTATCCTTATCTATATGATCTTCCCAGAAGAACAATAATCATAAGTGTAATTTCCTAGGTATAACTTGCTAGTTTTCGGGATCTTCTTGGTTATCCACTGCCGTGATATTTTCTAGGTTATCCACTTATCTTATCTTTGGACCATTAGTTAATTTATCCTATTTTTTCTTAACAATGGCCACCTCAGGTTTTGATCTCCAGGAGTTTATTGAAAATCCTTCCGTAGCTAAATTACGTGTTAATATCCTGAAGAAAGAATGGAAAGGAATAGCCACCCATTACAATATCCCATATTCACAGCAAATGACTAAGGAAGTGTTAAAAAATCAGGTAATTGAAATGTTGGTTCAACAAGAAGTTTTAGAAGAATCCGCTGTTGACCAATTAACGCCCATGTCCAAGATACTTCAACCACTATCCACCACCCCTCCTCACTCAGAAGTTGCCTCAGGTCTGGCTAGCCCTCAAGAAAAAACACAAAGAGTAGACGCCTTAGAACTAGAACGAGCTAGGTTCGAGTTCCAAATCAAAATGAAAGAACTCCAGTTGGAGCATGAGTTGGAACAGGCCAAGTTGGAACAGGCCAAGTTGGAGCATGAGGGAATGTTGGAACTGGCCAAGTTGGAGCAAAAGTTGGAGCATGAGGGAAGGTTGGAACTAGCCAAGTTGGAGCAGGAGGTTAGACTGAAAGAACTACAGGTGAAAGAGAAAGAAGTCACCTTAACATCGGAGTTTAAATCAAAAGAAGTGGCATTAAAAGAGAAACTAGCTGCTTTTAACCCTGCTAATGCTTCTTCCCTTGTTCCTGGGTTTGATGAATCCGATATGGACGGGTCATTTAGGATTTTTGAGAAAATAGCCGGGAAGAATGAGTGGCCTAAGGACCAGTGGGTGTCGGTGTTAGTTCCTAAATTATGCGGTAAGGCTCGTAGAGTTTATAACTTTTTAGACCAGACTGATGACTATCATAACGTAAAAAAGAATATCCTCACCTCTTATGCTATCACGCCAGATGGATACCGGCAGAAGTTTCGTAAACAAACCAAAACATTTTCACACACCTTTGTTGAGTTTGCTCAAGAAAAGCTTAGGTTTTTCAAGAAGTGGTTAGAGGCTACAGAGACCTCCACATTTCAGGATTTGTTAAACTTGGTAGTCCTGGAGGAGTGGAAGAGCAAGATACCATTTCACATCTTGAAGCATGTGGAGGATCGTGGAGAGGTTAATTTGGGACGTGCCGCTGAGCTGGCTGATGAGTACACCTTGCTGGTGGAGTCACTGTGCCGTAGGGAACGTGGTACTTTCTGACATGTTAGGTCCTCCTCTGATGATAACCTTGGGGACGTGAGTGGTAGGTCGAAAGGTCCCACACCTACCCCCCCTGATGCAACCAAGTTTTATTGTTCTTCCTGTAAAAACCCAGGCCATACGATCCAGACTTGTAAACACCCAAAGTGTCGAATTGCTAAAAGTAGTTCCCTGGATCCCAAATCCAAACCAATAGCAACCACCAATGTGGAAAGGCCCCATCAGGATCTCTTCTCTTCATTCACCTATGAGGGAAAAATTTCAATCATGGAGGGGTCTCGTTCTTTCCCTATTCGTATACTACGTGATACGGGCGCAGCACAATCTATCCTCCTGTTTAACGTCATTCCTGATATATCTACCGCATTTACTAATGAGAGTGTTCTAATTTCAGATCTCTCATCCCATTCTTCCTATCCTTTAGCTAAAGTGCACCTCCAATGTCCCTTGATTACTGGGGAAGTGCAAATAGCCATAAGGAAAGACCCAATGCCTGTGTGCGGCATTCATTTATTATTGGGTAATGACTTGGTAGGATATCTAGTGGTTCCTAACATAAAGACAGTCGACTCTCCCTTACCTGTCAACTCCACCATTGACCTTAAAGAAACTATTCCTCATCTTTTCCCATCTTTTGCTGTCACCCGGTCACAGAGTGTGCGAAATGGGTCCTCTTCGTCTAAAACCACCTCTAATATCTTCCTACCCACAGAAGATCTGTACAATAAGACCATTAGTAAGGATGAGCTCATTACAGCCCAACAATCTGATCCATCTTTGTTCAAACAGGTGATGAAAGACCCCAGTGCGGACCATTGTACCTCTTCGGCTTACCACCCACCGTCCCAAGGTTGCTTGGAACGGTTCCATCAAAACTTTCAAGTCGATGCTAATAAACTATCTCCCCTCAACTATATAGTCCATACTCCTGATCGCAGAAAAGATTCACAACTTGTTCACATTAATCTCATGAAACTTTACCATTCCAGGCAGTCAGAGGAAGACATCCCAGAGGCTATAAGTCAACCTGTATTGCATACGGTTTTGTCAGGGCCGGAGCCGGAGACAGATGACATGGACCTATTGGAGAATTTAGACTTCCCTCTACCTAAAGAAAACCCTACTAACAGTCACATACTCAACAACTTGGATGAGTATTTTTCTGTTCTGAATCCATCTCAAGCAAAAGATCTCACCAAGTTATTATCAACATTTCCTAAAGTCACATCAGACCTCCCAGGGTTTTGCAATATACTTAAACATGATATTAAGCTAATCTCGGATGATGTACAACCCATTAGGCAATCAGCCTATCGACTAAATCCACAAAAAAGAGATTATGAAAAAGGAGGTAGATTTTTTGTTAAAACATAACTTAGCTGAGCCTAGTACCTCCCCCTGGGCTTCACCTTGCCTTCTCATTCCAAAACCCGATGG
>NW_024719431.1:0-7573 GCF_018991925.1 Homarus americanus
CTTTTTATTTTTTTATTACTATTTCCTTTACTTCTTCTTTATTATTTCTTCTTCTTCCTTCTATCTTCTTCTTTATTTAACTAACTTCTTCTTCTTCTTCTAACTACTTATTTCCCAACTATTTCTTCTTCTTCTTCTTCCTTACTTTACCTATTTATTTACTATTTATTTTCTTCTTCTTTATTATTTACAGCTATTATTTCTTCTTCTTCTTCCTTCTTCTATTTCTTCTTCTTCTTTCTTTATTTCATAACTTCTTCTTCTTCTTCTATCCTTCAACTATTTTATTTCTTCCTTCTTCTTCTTCTTCTAACCTTCTTCTTCTTCTTCTTCTATTTATTTATTTATTTAACTTCTTCTTCTTCTTAACTAACTTTACTTCAACTATTTACTTCTTTATTTATTTCTTTATTATTTAACTACTAACTACCTTACTATTTATTTCTTCTTCTTCTTATTTATTTATTTATTTATTTATTCTTTATTATTTAGCTATTTATTTATTTAACTATTACTATTTATTTATTTCTTCTTTACTTTATTTATTTACACACTTCTTCTTCTTCTTCTTCTTATTTTATTCTATTTACTTCTTCTTCTATTTTATTCTTCTTTCTTCTTCTTCTTCTTCTTCTCCTTCTTCTTCTTCTTCTTCTTCTTCTTTATTTCTTCTTCTTTCTTATTACTATTTCTTCTTACTTTAACTTATTCTAACTACCTTTATTTCTTCTTCTTCTTCTTCTTTACTACCTTTAACCTTCTTCTTCTTCTTCTACTTCTTCTTCTTTAATTCAACCTTAACTTCTTCTCTTTATTCAACCTTTATTTTAACTATTTCTTCTTCTTCTTCTTCTTCTTCTTCTTATTTAACTATTCTTCTTCTTCTTCTTACTTCTTCTTCTTCTTCTTCTTTATTTCTTCTTCTTTTCTTCTTCTTCTTCTTCTTCTTCTTCTTACTATTCCTATTTCCTTTATTTAACTACTTTTTATTTCTACTTCTTCAACTTTTTCTTTATTCTTCTTCTTCTTCTTCTTCTTTATTTTATTCTCTTCTTCTTTACTTCTTCCTTCTTCTTCTTCTTTATTTAACTTCTTCTTCACTCTTCTTCTTCTTCTTCTTCTTACTTCTTCTTCTTCCTTTAACTATTTATTTATTATTCTATTTATTTATTTCTTTTTGCTTATTTACTCCTTTCTTCTTCTTCCTTCTTCTTCCTTCTTCTTCTTCTTCTTTCCTCTTCTTCTTTACTTCTCTTCTTCTTCTATTCTTCTTCTTCTTCTTTTAATCTTCTTATTTCTTTCTTCTTTATTCTTCTTCTTTCTTCTTCTTCTTCTTCTTCTCCTTCTTCTTCTTCTTTATCTTCTTTATTTCTTCCTTCTTCTTTAACTATTTACCTTTATTTCTTCTTCATCTTCTTCTTCTTCTTTTTCTTCTTCTTTCTTCTTTATTAACTTCTTAACCTGTTAACTTCTTCTTCTTCTTCTCTTACTTCTTCATTTTCTTCTTTACTTCCTTCTTCTTCAACTATTTAACTTCTTCCTTCTTCTTCTTTATTTCTTATTTTCTTCTTCTTTTCTTCTTCTTTACTACTTCTTCTCTTCCTTCTTCTTCTTCTTCTTCTTCTTCTTCTTCTATTTCTTCTTCTTCTTAACTTCTTCCTTCTTCTTCCTTTAACTTCTTCTTATTCTTCTTCTTCTTTCTTCTTCCTTTATTCTTCTTTCTTCTTCTTCTTCTTCTTTATTTCTTCTTCTTCTTCTTTATTCTCTTCTTCTTCTTCTTTATTATTCCTTCATCTCTTCTTTATTTATTTCTTTAACTTCTTCTTCTTCTTCTTCTTCTTCCTTCTTCTTCCTTCTTCTTCTATTTACTTCTTCTTACTTTATTTCTTCTTCTTCTTCTTCTTCTTCTTCTTTACTTCTTCTTCACTACTACTTCTTCTTTCTTCTTCTTCTTCTTCTTCCTTCTTCTTCTTCTTCAACTAACTCTTCTTCTTCTTCTTCTTCTTCTTCTTCTTCTTCTTTATTATTTATTTATTTAACTATTTATTTATTTCACTAACTTTATTTTATTCTTCTTCTTCTTCTTTATTTCTTCTTCTTCTTATTTCTTCTTCTTCTTCTTCTTCTTCTTCTTCTTCTTATTTCTTCTTTCTTCTTCTTTACTATTCATACCTTCTTCTTTACTTCTTTAACTATTTATTTATTTACTTCAACTTTACTTTATTTACTTCTTCTTCTTCTTCTTTACTATTTTATTATTTTATTTACTTCTTCTTTATTATTATTTATTTACTTCTTACTTTTTATTTATTTATTTATTTATTTTGTCTTCAACTTTATTTTCTTCTTCTTCTTCCTACTACTTCTTTATTTATTTATTTCTTCTTTCTTTATTTAACTTCTTTATTTAACCCTTCTTCTTTATTTATTCTTCTTTATTATTTCTTCTTCTTCTATTCTTCTTCTTCTTCTTCTTCTTCTCTTCTTCTTCTTCTTCCTTTTATTCTTCTTCTTTCTTCTTCGCTTTAACTTCTTCTTCTTCTTCTTCTTTTCTTCTTCTTCTTCTTCTTCTTCTTCTTCTTCCTTTATCTATTTATTTCTTCTTCCTTCTTCTTCTTCTTCTTTCTTCTTCCTTCTTCTAGCCTTCTTCTTTCTTCTTCTTCTTCTTCTTCTTCTTCTTCTTCTTCTTCTTCTTCTTCTTCTTCTTCTTTCTTCTTCTTTTATTATTTCTTCTTCTTCTTCTTCTTCTTCTTCTTCTTCTTCTTCTTCTTCTTCTTCTTCTTCTTCTTCTTCTTCTTCTTCTTCTTCTTCTTCTTCTTCTTCTTCTATTCCACTTCTTCCTTTATTTATTTACGCTTCTTCTTCTTCTCTTAACTTTAATACCTTTAACTATTATTTCTTCTTCTTCTTCTTCTTCTTCTTCCTTCTTCTTCTTCTTCTTCTTCTCCTTCTTCTTCTTCTTCCTTCTCTTCTTTTCCTTTCTTCCTTCTTCTTCTTCTTCAATAGCTATTTCTTCTTCTTTCTTCTTCTTCTTCTTCTTTAACTATTTCTTCAACTTTATTTATTTAACCTTTACTTCTTCTTAACTTCTTCTTCTTCTTCTTCTTCTTCTTCTTCTTAATATTTATTCTCTTTATTTAACTTCTTCTTCTTCTTCTTCTTAACTTTTATTCTTCTTTATTTATTTCTTCTTCTTCCTTCTTCTTATTTACTTCTTCTTCTTCTTTATTTAACTATTATTTCTTCCTTTACTTCTTCCTTCTTCTTCTTCTTCTTCTTCTTCTTCTTCTTCCTTTAACTTCTTCTTCTTCTTCTTCTTCTTCTTCTTCTTCTTCTTCTTCTTCTTCTTCTTCTTCTTCTTCTTCTTCTTCTTCTTCTTCTTCTTCTTCTTCTTCTTCTTCTTCTTTACTTCTTCTTTTCTTCTTCTTATTTCTTCTCTTCTTCTTCTATCTTCTTTCTTCTTTCTTCTTTTATTTCCTTCTTTATTTATTTATTATTTCCTTCTATCTTATTCCTTTATTTATTTATTTCTTTTAACTACTTCTTCTTTTCTTCTTCTTCTCTTCAACATTATTTATTTATTTGTTCTTCTTTATTTAATATTTATTTATTTCTTATTTCTTTATTATTTATTTATTTATTCTTCTTCTTCTTCTTCTTATTCTTCTTCTTCATCTTCCTTCAACCCTATTTAACTGTTATTTCTTCTTCTTCCTTTCTTCTTCTTCTTCTTCTTCTATTATTCCTTTCTTTCTTCTTCTTCTTCTTCCCTTTGCTTCTTCTTCTTCTTCTTCTTCTTCTTCTTCTTCCTTTCTTCTTCTTCTTCTTCTTCTTTCTTCTTCTTCTTCTTCTTCTTCTTCAACTTTCTTCTTCTTCTTCTTCTTCTTCTTCTTCTTCTTCCTTCTTCTTCTTCTTCTTCTTCTTCTTCCTTCTTCTTCTTCTTCTTCTTTATACTTTCTTTTCTTCTTCTTTCTTCCTTCTTCTTCACTTCTTCTTCTTCTTCAACAACTTCCTTCTTCTTCTTCTTCTTCTTCTTCTTCTTCTTCTTCTTCTTCTTCTTCTTTATTTTCTTTTCTTCTTCTTCTTCTTCCTTTATTTATTTCTTCTTTCTTCTTTATTTAACTATTTATTTAACTTTATTTACTTCTTCCTTCTTCTTCAACTATTTCCTTTATTCCTTCTTCTTCTTCTTCTTTCTTCTTCTTCTTCTTCTTCTTCTTCTTCTTCTTCTTCTTCTTCTTCAACTTACATTTATTCTTCTTCTTCTTCTTCTTCTTCCTTTATTTAACTTCTTCTTCTTCTTCTTCTTCTTCTTCTTCCTTCTTCTTCTTCTTCTTCTTCTTCTTCTTCTTCTTCTTCTTCTTCTTCTTCTTCTTCAGCCTTCTTCTTCTTCTTCTTCTTCTTCTTCTTCTTCTTCTTCTTCTTCTTCTTCTTCTTCTTCTTCTTCTTCTTCTTCTTCTTCTTCTTCTTTATTTCCTCTTCTTCATCTTCTTCTTCTTCTTCTTCTTCTTCTTCTTCTTCCTTCTTCTTCTTCCTTTCTTCTTCTTCTCTATTCTTCTTCTTCTTCTTCTTCTTCTATTTTCTTCTTATTATTCTTCTTCTTCCTTTACTTCTTCTTCTTCTTCTTCTTCTTCATTTCTTCCTTCCTTTCTTCTTCTTCTTTCCTTTACTTCTTCAACTATTTAGCTACTTCTTCTTTCTTATTTCTTCTTCTTCTTCTTCTTCTTCTTCTTCTTCCTTTCTCTTCTCTCCTTCTTTATTACTAATTAACAACCTATTTACTTCTTCTTCTTCTTCTTCTTCTTCTTCTTCTTCTTCTTCTTCTTATCTTCTTTAATTATTCTTACCTTCTCTTCTTCTTCTTCTTTATTTATTCTTCTTCAACTTATTTACTTCTTTAACTTCTTCTTCTTCTTCTTCTTCTTCTTCCTTCTTCTTCTTCTTCTTCTACTTCCTTCTTCTTGTTTCTTCTTCTTACTCTCCTTCTTCTTCTTCTTCATAACTTCTTCTTATTAACTGTACTTTACTTCTTCTTCTTCTTCTTCTTCTTCTTCTTCTTCTTTAACTATCTTTAACTTCTTCTTCATTTCTTCAACCTTCTTCTTCTTCTTTACTTCTTCTTCTTCTTCTTCTTCTTCTTCCTAACTATTTCTTCTTCTTCTTCTTTACTATTCTTCTTCTTCTTCTTCTTCTTCTTCTTTATTTATTAACACTTCTTCAACTTCTATTATTAACACCATTATTTATTCTTCTTCTCTTAACATCCTTATTATTACTTCTTCTTCTTCTATCTTCAACTTCAATACAACTATTCTTACTATTTACTACTATTTATTTCTTCTTCACAACTTCT
This sequence comes from Homarus americanus, assembly GCF_018991925.1. Lineage (NCBI taxonomy): Eukaryota > Metazoa > Arthropoda > Malacostraca > Decapoda > Nephropidae > Homarus > Homarus americanus. The sequence continues at coordinate 5,354 of NW_024719431.1, forward strand.
ATACACCTACTATTTAACACAACTTTTAACTATTTATTTTATTATTTAATTTAACTTCTTCTAACTATTTCTTCTACTTCTTCTTCTCTTTTCTCCTCTTAAAATTCGAACAGCAACCTTACACACCGTGGCCCTGGGTTATTGGGTGGGGGGTTGGGGCTTCCTCAGTACCCAGCAGGCGCTTTGTAACACCCAACAAGTGACCTTGGGCAGGCAGTTTTTCTCATGAATCCAGACCAGTGGGCAGTGATACCCCCCAAAGGGCACCAGGCAGAATGACGTTGGGAGTGGGAATAAATAGTGCTTCCACATAACTCCAGAGACAAAAAACAAGCATAAACCTAAGCACCACATCCTGATTGATATAACCTTCTGCGCTACCTTACACAAGGATGTGAGGAGTGCCCAGTAAAAAAAAGTGTTGTAGGAGGTGGTGGTGGAGTGGTAGGTAGTAAGTCCATGATGGTGGTGGTTTATTGAAGAAGGTCTGTTTTTTTGTTTATTTTGTTTATTCATTTATTTGTTTATCATTCAATTGTTTGTATTATTTGTTTGATTGTTTGTATATATTTTGTTTTCATTTATTATTTACTTATGTATATTTATTTTGTTTTGTTATTTTAAATTTGTTTTATTTTATTTTATTTATATTGATTTGTCTATTTTATTTTATATTTTATTTTGTTTTATTTTATTTATTTGTTTATTCTTCATTTTATTTATTTTATCATTTAATTATTTGTATTATTTATTTAATTATTTGTATGTATATTTTATTTATTTTATTTTATTATTTGTATGTATATTTGTTTTATTGTTTGTATATATATTTTATTTTATTGATTTGTCTATTTGCTTTATTATTTTATTTATTTATTTGTTTATTTTTATATTTTGTTTGATAATTCAATGTTTGCATGTTGAATTTGTATTATTATTTTGTTTGTTTGCTTTGGATTATATTTTTTTGTAGTGTCAATTTATTGTTTATTTTGTGTTGCTTGTTTGTTTGGATGTGTTGTTAATTTATTGAATTTGAGAGAGAATATCAACACAATTTCCATACCATATAACCAACAACTTTATGTCAACTTAACAATGAGCCAAGACTCTCTCTCTCTCTCTCTCTCTCTCTCTCTCTCTCTCTCATGATAAAAACTTATCGACTTGTACCTGAGTTCTTGTTTTGTTTTTAATTGTTATTTTAATACAACATCTTATTTCCCGAATTTCTACTGTTGTTCCAGCCACATTTGTATTGTTAATATATAATATAACAATTTACAGTAATAATACTAATAATAATGATGTGCCTTCTTGATAATTATTAAAATATCAGAGGGGAGGAAAGAGGAATGATGATGTTGAGAAAATGACAATAGTGATAATGCTGGTTGTGGTAGTGATGGTAATATTATACGCAACAATAATAGTTTAACCTTCATTATTTCGAGATGGCCCTCCCTAAGGCCACCTTAACGATAATTTTTTTAGGTGTTAGTATCTGTCGCCAACACCCAACCACACCTAAATAACAGGTTGTATGCCAGTTTCAAGAATAGTCCGAAGACCGGACAACTCGCCCAACTACTAATAACCATTATTCAGAATAGATCCCGCAAATCGATTAAGATCTGGGTTCCATTTACTGGTAAATAGAAAGCCAAATAACAAAAAAAAAATGATTCCTCTGCAATAAAGGAATGTACAGGTCCTAAACACATGAACATCCTGACAATTACACCACCAGGTTGCCATCGTTTAGTAAACAAAAAAAATTTTTTCGTGCCAGATCAAAGCCCGACCAGAGTTAGCTAAACCCCCGGACAACTCTTTCAGGCTTGACCAGCACGTCGTATTGGTATTATCATCTCGACTTAATTATATGTACAAGTCACTTGTGAGTATTTCCAATGTTTTTTTATAATATTTACTTATTCCAAGCTAAACTTTACAAATAATGACTCTAAATAATGAAAACAAACAAATAAACACGGAACTCACCTATCATATTCTGCATATTACACTCATGGGATAATTGGCATTAAATAACTTCTATGTATTTATCTTTTCTGGAAAGTTTTCACACAATACAAACGATCTATAACAGATCATAAATATACATATAATGAATACCATAGCAAATATGCCTAATATGAAGTCTCGTTTAACCATCATGACAGTAAACTGACGTTTTAGCTGGAGCAATGCGTGACTTCT
>NW_024719432.1:0-17742 GCF_018991925.1 Homarus americanus
TATAACACTTACCTTAGCGACGTGTATTATAACACTCACCTTAAGGACGTGTATTATAACACTCACCTTAGCGACGTGTATTATAACACTCACCTTAGCGACGTGTATTATAACACTCACCTTAAGGACGTGTAGTATAACACTCACCTTAAGGACGTGTATTATAACACTCACCTTAGCGACGTGTATTATAACACTTACCTTAGCGATGTGTATTATAACACTCACCTTAAGGACGTATATTATAACACTCACCTTAGCGACGTGTATTATAACACTCACCTTAAGGACGTGTAGTATAACACTCACCTTAAGGACGTGTATTATAACACTTACCTTAGCGACGTGTATTATAACACTTACCTTAGCGACGTGTATTATAACACTCACCTTAAGGACGTGTATTATAACACTCACCTTAGCGACGTGTAGTATAACACTCACCTTAAGGACGTGTAGTATAACACTCACCTTAAGGACGTGTATTATAACACTCACCTTAGCGACGTGTATTATAACACTCACCTTAGCGACGTGTATTATAACACTCACCTTAGCGACGTGTATTATAACACTCACCTTAACGACGTGTATTATAACACTTACCTTAGCGACGTGTATTATGACACTCACCTTAGCGACGTGTATTATAACACTCACCTTAGTGACGTGTATTATAACACTCACCTTAGTGATGTGTATTATAACACACCTTAGCGACGTGTATTATAACACTCACCTTAGCGAAGTGTATTATAACACTTGCCTTAGCGACGTGTATTATAACACACACCTTAAGGACGTGTATTATAACACTCACCTTAGCGACGTGTATTATAACACTCACCTTAACGACGTGTATTATAACACTCGCCTTAACGACGTGTATTATAACACTCACCTTAGCGACGTGTATTATAACACTTACCTTAGCGACGTGTATTATAACACTCACCTTAGCGACGTGTATTATAACACTCACCTTAAGGACGTGTATTATAACACTTACCTTAACGACGTGTATTATAACACTCACCTTAGCGACGTGTATTATAACACTTACCTTAGCGACGTGTATTATAACACTCACCTTAGCGACGTGTATTATAACACTCACCTTAGTGACGTGTATTATAACACACCTTAGCGACGTGTATTATAACACTTACCTTAAGGACGTGTATTATAACACTCACCTTAGCGACGTGTATTATAACACTTACCTTAGCGACGTGTATTATAACACTCACCTTAGCCACGTGTATTATAACACTCACCTTAGCGACGTGTATTATAACACTTACCTTAGCGACGTGTATTATAACACTCACCTTAGCGACGTGTATTATAACACTCGCCTTAACGACGTGTATTATAACACTCACCTTAGCGACGTGTATTAACACTCACCTTAGCGACGTGTATTATAACACTCACCTTAGTGACGTGTATTATAACACTTACCTTAACGACGTGTATTATAACACTTACCTTAACGACGTGTATTATAACACTCGCCTTAGCGACGTGTATTATAACACTCACCTTAGCGACGTGTATTATAACACACCTTAGCGACGTGTATTATAACACTCACCTTAGCGACGTGTATTATAACACTCACCTTAGCGACGTGTATTATAACACACACCTTAAGGACGTGTATTATAACACTCACGTGGCGACGTGTGTTATAGCACTCACCTTAGCGACGTGTGTTATAACACTCACCTTAAGGACATTATGTGTTATAACACTCACCTTAGCGACGTGTATTATAACACTTACCTTAGCGACGTGTGTTATAACACACACCTTAAGGACGTGTATTATAACACTCACCTTAGCGACGTGTATTATAACACTCACCTTAGCGACGTGAATTATAACACTCACCTTAGCGACGTGTATTATAACACTCACCTTAAGGACGTGTATTATAACACTCACCTTAGCGACGTGTATTATAACACTCACCTTAGCGACGTGTATTATAACACTTACCTTAGCGACGTGTATTATAACACTCACCTTAAGGACGTGTATTATAACACTCACCTTAGCGACGTGTATTATAACACACACCTTAAGGACGTGTATTATAACACTCACCTTAGCGACGTGTATTATAACACTTACCTTAGCGACGTGTATTATAACATACACCTTAAGGACGTGTATTATAACACTCACCTTAGCGACGTGTATTATAACACTCACCTTGGCGACGTGTATTATAACACTCACCTTAGCGTGTATTATAACACTCACCTTATAGCGACGTGTTATAACGCTCACCTTAGCGACGTGTGTTATAGCACCTTAGCGACGTGTGTTTATAACGCACCTTAGCGGCGTGTATTATAGCACACCTTAGCGACGTGTATTATAACACACCTTAGCGGCGTGTATTTTTATACACCTTAGCGACGTGTGTTATAACACACGCCCAGCGACGTGTATTATAACACTTGCCTTAGCGGCGTGTATTACTAGCACTCACCTTAGCGACGTGTGTTATAACCTTTCACCTTGGCGACGTGTTATAACGCACCTTAACGACGTGTATTATAACATTTACCTTAGCGACGTGTATTATAACACTCGCCTTAACGACGTGTATTATAACACTTACCTTAGCGACGTGTATTATAACACTCGCCTTAACGACGTGTATTATAACACTTACCTTAGCGACGTCTATTATAACACTCACCTTAACGACGTGTATTATAACACTCACCTTAGCGACGTGTATTATAACACTCACCTTAACGACGTGTATTATAACACTCACCTTAGCGACGTGTATTATAACACTCGCCTTAACGACGTGTATTATAACACTCACCTTAGCGACGTGTATTATAACACTTACCTTAGTGACGTGTATTATAACACTCACCTTAGTGACGTGTATTATAACACTTACCTTAGTGACGTGTATTATAACACTCACCTTAGCGACGTGTATTATAACACTCACCTTAGTGACGTGTATTATAACACTCACCTTAACGACGTGTATTATAACACTTACCTTAGTGACGTGTATTATAACACTCACCTTAGCGACGTGTATTATAACACTCACCTTAAGGACGTGTATTATAACACTCACCTTAACGACGTGTATTATAACACTTACCTTAGTGACGTGTATTATAACACTCACCTTAGCGACGTGTATTATAACACTCACCTTAGTGACGTGTATTATAACACTCGCCTTAACGACGTGTATTATAACACTTACCTTAGTGACGTGTATTATAACACTCACCTTAGCGACGTGTATTATAACACTCACCTTAGTGACGTGTATTATAACACTCGCCTTAACGACGTGTATTATAACACTCACCTTAACGACGTGTATTATAACACTCACCTTAGCGACGTGTATTATAACACTTACCTTAGTGACGTGTATTATAACACTCACCTTAGTGACGTGTATTATAACACTCACCTTAGTGACGTGTATTATAACACTCACCTTAGTGACGTGTATTATAACACTCACCTTAGTGACGTGTATTATAACACTCACCTTAACGACGTGTATTATAACACTTACCTTAGTGACGTGTATTATAACACTCACCTTAGCGACGTGTATTATAACACTCACCTTAGTGACGTGTATTATAACACTCGCCTTAACGACGTGTATTATAACACTCACCTTAACGACGTGTATTATAACACTTACCTTAGTGACGTGTATTATAACACTCGCCTTAACGACGTGTATTATAACACTCACCTTAACGACGTGTATTATAACACTCACCTTAACGACGTGTATTATAACACGCCTTAACGACGTGTATTATAACACTCACCTTAAGGACGTGTATTATAACACTCACCTTAGCGACGTGTATTATAACACTCACCTTAAGGACGTGTATTATAACACTCACCTTAACGACGTGTATTATAACACTCGCCTTAGCGACGTGTATTATAACACTCGCCTTAGCGACGTGTATTATAACACTCACCTTAGCGACGTGTATTATAACACTCACCTTAGTGACGTGTATTATAACACTCACCTTAACGACGTGTATTATAACACCTTAACGACGTGTTTCATAACAACAACAACACGAGTCAGGCCGAGACATACAACCTCTGGTACTGCTAATGACAGAACTGCCAATGTCGTGAACAGATGCCTTATTCCATGCAGAGTCGCGTACACAATACCTGGTAGTATTGGGAACAAGGCATCTGTCACACATTATCCAATACCTCCCCGTGCCGGCACCGTGTTCCCCAAGGTCCCACTGTTGACTCACCTGTAATTTATGGGGCCCCGATATAGTAGCTGTTGTGTTTGTGGAATTTTTGTACCTGATTGTCGGAAATTCGTTCTGTGAATATTCCTGTAATTAATGGTGTAAGAGTGAACGAAGCAACCACAGTCCTCCACTCTAAACGTTCTCGGGTGGTTTTTACCAATCTTACGAAATTTTGTATCTCTCTGGGGACCCGGTTTTTAATTTATTTCGTCCATTCCAGTCTATGGCTTACCTTGGTCCTCCTACCCTCAACTTTACCTGCTAATATTTCTGCTATTATCCCTTCGTTTTTAATTATATGAACAAAGTGTTTTAACTTCCATACACTATAAACTTCAAATATTTTTCTTCAAGTTTTTGTATTCTTTGTAATTTTTCTTTTGTTTTCCTGTCATTGTAACTTATTTTTAACATTCGCCTACAATACCATATTTCAAAGGCCTCCAACCTTTTTCTGGTGTCTGCTGAAAGTGCTGACCCAAACAACAGTTGTGTCCCTTTTTATTCGGTCTTTAGATTATTAAAGGCTGTTTTTGCTTGACCTATTCTTGTTATAATTTCTTTTGTACATCTACCAGCACAGATAATGTTACTTCCCAAATACATTTTTTTTCCACTTGCTTAAACTCCCTGTTTTAGGGTTTAATTCCAATTTTGAAACGACCATTAATTTCATCTTTAAAACATTAACTCTTAATCTATATTCTTCACCTTTTCCCACTAATCTCTTAACAAGTTTTTGTAATGTTTATTCCTTGTCTAACTTTGAACTAATTATTATGTTCAATATTTACTAACATTTAGGCCCGAATTCAGAACGGTGGTTTGAGCCTGGGATTTGAGCTTGGCTCAGGCGTGCGAATCGGAATTCCTAGATACCGAGATTTCCTGTAGTGGATTACCCATATTCAGAACGTCGGTTAACTCTGGATCGGGTAATCTGTTGTATTTTCGTCAATTGCGAGCAAGGATTCGTACACTGAAGTTCCAGCTAATCACGTTTCAGTTACACCATTATGACAACCAATCACCATCGTGATTGGTTGTCATAATGATTTAATACAATCAGTAGTGATGCTCTTGTTTTGCCGGAAAATTAATAAAATATATATTACCCTAACCTAACTTTATCTAACCTAATCTCACCTAACCTAGCCTAACCTTACCTAACCTAACCTTACCTAAACTAACCTAACCATGCCTAAACTAACCTAACCATACCTAAACTATCCTTAACATGCCTAACCTAACCTAAATTTACCTTACCTCACCTTACCTAACCTAACCTAACCTAACCTTACCTTTCCCTTTTTATAATACATTTGCAAAGATAATCTAAGGTTTAATTACATAATAGTGGCATCACAAGTTACGTTTATATATCAACAGATTTATAGATATGTTGGAGAAATGAATGTAAAAAAGTTTCTCTGCAAACGTATTTAAAAAAAAATTAATGGAAATTTTTATTGAGAACTTAATTGTTTGTCATGTGCATTGCGGATTTCTGTGTTGTGCAGAGGCGCTGACGTTACACTACAATAGCTGTCTTAGGTAAGATGCATTTCACTAATTTTCCGACGGAAAACATCACTACTGAATGTATCAGATCAAAAACATATGAACATAATTCTTTTTCTAAGAAAAATCCTCTACTACTGTTAATTTTTACCTCCTTTTTTATTTGGTTTGATGATCTTATATTGAGTTAGGTATTATTTAACTACCTAACCTAACCTAATCTAACCTTACCTAACCTAATCTAACCTTACCTAACCTAATCTAACCTTACCTAACCTAATCTAACCTTACCTAACCTAACCTAACCTTACCTAACCTAATCTAACCTTACCTAACCTAATCTAACCTTACCTAACCTAACCTAACCTTACCTAACCTAATCTAACCTTACCTAACCTAATCTAACCTTACCTAACCTAGCCCCACCTAACCTTACCTAGCCTCATCTAACCTTATCTAACCTAACCTTATCTAACCTTACCTTACCTTGCCTTACCTTACCTTGCCTTACCTTACACGCAAAAACTTTACTAAGAAATATAGAGACGATAAACTAAAATTAAGTTTAACGCTTTATACTGTGTTATAACCTTATAAAAATATAAGTAGGTATACAGAAAAAGTGTAAGAAAAATAAATATTATTTTTTTCGGTGTTTAGTGTGTTGATGGAGTTTTGGGTGTTCAGATGAGGAGGGGGGGGGGGTCCATTAAATCGAAAGCCATTTTTGACCATTTTATAAATAAGGTAAGGTGTTCAAGGGTTGTTTCGTGTTCTTTGTAGTATTTTCCCCCACATTTTCCCTCTACTTCAAAGCCCTGTCCACTTTGAGCAGCCAATATTGTTGGTATTTGGGGAGGTCTTATCGTTTAAAATACTTGAAAAGTATAAATTTGCGCCGGAAACACCAAAGAAGAAAATCGATTTCCAACTAAAAAAGAAACAGGCAAAACACATTGTCGAAATAAAAATCGGTGCCTGTGTTTCCAAATTTACCCTATTTTCTTCTATAAATGTCTAAACGCTAAGGTGATCACAAGTGCACCCTGTGGGGTCTAATATGTAACATGATTGACTTGCGTCTCCTTCTCAGTTATGTATTAGTACAGCATCAGTCTCATGGTTGGCCGACACGAAACACATCATTGCTACTTGTCGGCATTTTACGAACTGATTCCAAAGTTTCGTACGAGCGCCACAGCTAAGTTATAAACCGTTAATGATTTGTTCTTACGGTAGTTCGCATGGACTTCGGATCTCCCGACTGTTATGAACTTAGTATTTCCGCAGTGTTAGTGAATCTGGGCCCAGGTCAAGGTTAGGCCCAGCCAGTTGCTCACTTGAAATGATCACTCAGGTGGGGACTTTCACGTAGACGAGTATGGCATTGTTTCCCGCACTACCCTTGATGGGTAGTGATGTTGTGGGCTGTCATCTTTACCCATCCTAGGAGTGGGGAATGAAACTATCCACCAGTTGCCAATGGAAGGTGTTCGTAACCACCGATTGAGAAGAGTGTGGATTCCCCATTCCCTTACCCATCACCTCCCCTCCCCCCTCCCTTCTCTCTCTCTCTCTCTCTCTCTCTCATGTAAATATTTTACAGCCTTTCCTACGCCTGTAAAGGATCGGGTCATATCTGCCTCAGGGTAAAATAGGAAGATGATATTGATGCCCAATTTAACATTCGGCCGATGTTTCCGTCCCAAATATATTGCCTTTATTTTGTTTATTTTGAGACTCTACCCCAATCTTCCTTTCTCATTGTAAATAGATATGTAAAGCGAGAGAGAGAGAGAGAGGGAGTGAGAGAGAGAATATTTGTATACAGGTTGTGGCGAAGGAATCTCACAGCCAGAAGGATTGACATTTATCTCCTGTCCATTTATTTTCTGGAAGGGCGATGGGATGGGGGAAAAGAGAAATCGAATGGGAAGTTGAAGAAGGGTATGTGGAAGGGGATGACGTATAGGCTTGGGAAAGGGAAAATGCTGTGTTAAGGATGTGTAGGGAGGGGGTTAATGGGAGGAGGGGTATAGGGAGAATGGGTTATTAGAGTGAAGGGGGAGTTTGGGTTAAGGGGAAGCTGGGGGTTTGGGAAAAATGGCTGTGTAATGGGAGGTATGGTGTCGGGGAGATGCAATGCAGGGGAAGGTGGTGTGTAAGGGGAGGGAGGTTGTGTGTTAGGGAGGGATGTGGAATGTAGGGGAGGGAGGTGTAAGGAAAAGAAAAATGCAAGGAGAAGGTGTGATGAAGGAAGAGCTGTGGTATAGGAGACGGTAAACAATGTAAGGAAAAAAAAAAAAAAAATATATATATATATATATATATACATATATATATATATATATATATATATATATATATATATATATATATATATATATATATATATATATATATATATATATATGCTGATAACCACAAGGAAAGAAGAAAACACGAAGTTCCCAAGCGCTTTCGTGTAATTCACATCTTCAGGGGTGAGTACAGACTAGAGAGAGAAATACAAATCAAGGTGTATATATACAGAGGAGGGTGAGACCAGGTCCACAATGGTCAGGTATTAGGTAATGACCCTACTTATCTTTAAATAGCACACAACGGTTGGTGGTCAGGTCAGATGGTCAAGTGACCCGGCCTTCTCACCTGATCACAAATCTTCTTAATTACAAAATTGTCCAGCTTGTACATGCCGTTACTCAAATTCATGTTGAATGCTTATTAAACATACCGAAGCATTCAACATGAATTTGAGTAACGGCATGTACAAGCTGGACAATTTTGTAATTAAGAAGATTTGTGATCAGGTGAGAAGGCCGGGTCACTTGACCATCTGACCTGACCACCAACCGTTGTGTGCTATTTAAAGATTAGTAGGGTCATTACCTAATACCTGACCATTGTGGACCTGGTCTCACCCTCCTCTGTATATATACACCTTGATTTGTATTACTCTCTCTAGTCTGTACTCACCCCCGAAGATGTGAATTACACGAAAGCGCTTGGGAACTTCGTGTTTTCTTCTTTCCTTGTGGTTATCAGCATATACCTAGATCACGCGCACCTACAGTGATTTACTTGCATATATATATATATATATATATATATATATATATATATATATATATATATATATATATATATATATATATATATATATATATATATATATATATATATATATATATATATATATATATATATACACACACACACACACAGTCAACCCTCGCTTTACGTGGTCCCACTTCATGCGTTTCCACGTTTATGCGGTACCCTGCCGAAACCGGAATGCTCACTTTCCGCGGTGCGTGTACCCCTTTACGCGGAGAGCGGCTGGCGGTCCTCTCGCGCCGCGCCATTTTTGGATCCAAACCTCCCGCCATCTCTCCCGCCATCCACCATGTTGTGTAAGTGGTGCTAGTAGGTTGCGCAGTGTATGTCTTTGTTGCGTTATTGGTGAAGTCGTATGACGTAGCGGACTGTGATTGGGCAAAGCATCATTACCTCCCTCCCTGCTAGCTGTGATTGGTTTAACGTAGTACTATGACGTGCCCCGCCGCGGGAGCGTTCAAGCCCCTCGACCTACCGCGTCAGTTACACCCTTCCAGGCTACACCGTGTATATTGGTATCCATTGTTCCATAAGAATGGCTTCCACCGGACCACCACCACCACCACCACAAAGAAACCTTGCATTACCTGGACCCAGCCACCCTAAGCCAAAGAAGACACGACGTTCCTTATCCTTAAGCTACGAAATTAAATATAAGATCATGCAAGAGTTGGAGAAAGGAACAAGACAGATTGATCTCGCGCGCCAGCATGGTGTTAACGAGTCTACGATCAGGACAATTAAGAAGGATGCAGCCAAAATAAAGGAGCACATGAACATCACAAAGTCTACAGGTGCTTCTATGATCAAGTATTGCCACAACCAGGTGCTTCTCAAGACAGAAAAATTACTTGTGAGCTACTTGGTGCGTCAGGCGCGACGGTACATGACGGTGGACACGCGCTCAGTTAAGGAGTACGCACGTAAACTGTATGCTGCAGTGTCACGAAAGATGGGAATTACAGAGCCCAAATCCTTAAATGCTTTCTCTGGGTGGTTACAGAGGATTAAGAAGGGGAACATGATCACCAATATCAACATTGGTGGTGAAGAAGCGAGTACTGACCGTGTTGCGGCTAGGGAATTTCCTCCGTTTTTACGTGAGATTATGGAGGAAGGACAGTACAGTGACGACCAGGTGTTTAACATGGACGAATCTGGTCTTTTTTGGAAAAAGCTACCTTCCAAGACCTTTGTTGTGAAGAATGCCAGCAAGTGTCGGGGCCGGAAGTTGCAGAAGGAGCGCATCACCGTCTTGTTTACCACCAATGCCTCCGGTACCTGTAAGCTCAAGTTATCGGTGATCCACACAGCACGCAAGCCGCACGCCTACAAGAGCATGGACATGACCAAGCTAAATGTCCACTGGCTGACCGCACGTAAGGCGTGGATGTTTTCTACACTGTCCCTCTCCTGGTTTGATGACTGTTTCGTTCCCGATGTGAAGAAATTCTGTGAGCAACATAATGTGCCTTTCAAGATTTTGTTGCTGCTGGACAACGCACCAGGACACTCGCCCCTACTGTTAGATCGTCACCCCAACATAAAAGTGGTCTTCTTTCCTCCCAACACTACGTCTATATTACAGCCCATGGACCAAGAATTGATCTGTACCGTATATCTCGGCCTACAAGGCGACGGGGTGTATAAGACAGCCCCCAAAATTTCCATTTAAAAAGTAGCTTTTGAGCCCTATTCGCTGTACAAGACCGGTACCCCAAATGTGACACTTATCATTGGTAGCTTACTGACCCAGTAGTCCTTTACCAACCATCCCATTGACCAGTGCTGTTTACACATCCTTGGTTTTTTAAAATAAGGCCAATTCACTTCAAGTAATGGCATCAAATGTTAGAGGTTGGTGTAGTGTAAACACTAGTGACTCACTTAAAAGTCTGTTATTTAACTTGAACTAATGTCGGTGTAGAATACAATTGTTTCATTTACTTGAAATGGATTTACCAATTTGTTTGTTTATTTATTTATTTATAACATACTGTAATATATTAAACACACTGCAAGTATTTTCTTTAATTTATAAGCTTGCTTCAACCAGCTACAGTATTCTAATTCAATAGTGTTTCATTAGGATTTGAGTGAAAAAGATTACTGTACATACTTACTACATACATTTATTACACAAATAAATAAATAAATAAATATATATATATATATATATATATATATATATATATATATATATATATATATATATATATATATATATATATATATATATATATATATATATATATATATATATATATATATATATATATATATATATATATATATATATATATATATATATATATATATATATATTCACAATATTTTATAATTGCAGTCATGTACTGAATATTCTATGTAAAAAATATAAATTTTAAATGAATTATTTCTAGTGTGGTCGACTTCCTACACAAAGACAGGCTATAAATAGCCGTCTTATCTCCCCTCTGTTCTGAGAGAGAAGGTCTTGGTAAATAACTTTTGTTTGTTTATTTTCATTGTTTGTCAAATTTATCATGTTGTATCAAAGTAATATTACTAAAAGTTTTAGGCAGCTACCAAACAGGGAGATTCTACTGCCTGGGAAGATATTGGAAGCATAATGTACAGTATTGTCTAATGGTAGACCCTACTTCCATATGGCATCACGAAAATTGTGACCAAGTCTTAGGTTGCTGATTTATCTTTCTGCCTCATTTACACACAATTGCAGAGTTTCAATTGTTTCCCTTCCTTTGACAACACAACATACATACAATATGATGTTTCTCACCTTTGATCTTTTTTCCATTTATTTATGGTTGGTATTTAAAATAATGCCAATTCACTTCAAGTATTGACATCAAATTTTACCTGCTGGTGTACACTAGTGACTCACTTAAGCATCAGTTATTTAACTGGAACTAATATTGGTGTGAGTAAAATATTTCCATTTACTTGAAATAGATTTGACGATTTATTTGTTTATTTATTCATTTATAATATACTGTAATACATTAAACACACTGCAAGTATTTTCTTTAATTTATATACTTGTTTCGCGAAAAAGGGAGGCTACCATTATACCTGGTAGGTGAAGTTGACCAGACAATTATGGTGATCATTAAGGACCAAACTCCGAATCCATGACGTGACTTCTGTTCATCATTCTCATCCTAAATTTACCACTGTCGGTAGTTTCAAGAATTAACGCAGTCATTTACTGAATATTCTTTGTAAAAAAATTAAATTTAAATTAATTATTTAAAGGAGATAAGTATTATGATCAGTAAATATACAGATATGAATTACTGACCACCTCCGAACACAAGGACGGCTAAATATAGCCACAGGCGGTCACAGTCAAGGTCCCTTTCCCTTTCTTGTCACTGACAAATGGGGGTGGGGGGGGGGATGATGATAGCAGCTGTGTTTATTACCGGGGTATATTGTTCTTTTACGGTATGTTAGACTGGTTTATAATACATTTTTATTATTTTAATATACCGGTAATCTTCATTTTAATCCAGCTTCCCAAACGTAAGTTTCAGTATAAAATAATTAGTGGTAGGACCTAGTGAGTGGTTTACCATGTTTCCATCACCACTCTGACACGCTAAACCGCAATATTTAAGAGGTAAGAATTTTATCTCTGGTGCTTAAGACGACCCCCTAACTTTGGGCTGATTTTTTTTTCTTCAAATTCCGTCTTGTAGGCCGAGATATACGGTAATGTAAAAGCTGCATTCTCTGCTAAAAAATTCAACCTCCTGAACGACTACACCAACACCAAGGAAGAGTTGTGTAACCTGAGTGACACCAACACCGATAGCAAGAGCGAAGACGATGAGAATCAACAGTTGGCAGGGCAAGAAATACTTTTAAAACAATTCTGGAGAACATTCAACGTCAAGAAAGCTGTGGACTTCTTGGTGGAGGCATGGGATCAGCTGTCTGTAGCAACTGTTCGTCACGCATGGAGACATGTGTTGCAAGGCATTCCAGGTGTTAGGCAGAGTAAATCTGTGACAGGTGAGGTTCAGACTGTTGCAGTAGCAGTGGACCTTGCCAGAGAAGCTGCGCAGAGTGTTACAGTTGCAGGCTTCTCCGAGACCACCAACGACGACATCCTGGAGGTGATCAGAGATCCTGATGTGACTACCGACGAGATGGTAGATGATGATGACGTCAGTGAAGAGGCAGGTGGTGCGTCATCCCAAGAAGAACGCCGCTTATCCCATAGTAATGTTAGGGGTGCCATCGAGTGTATTGAAAAAGTCAAGCTCCTCCTTTCCAACGACCCTGACGTAAACAGGTATGAAATTTTCACTCCCCAGCTGTTGCAGACTATGAAGCCCTACATCAAGGTTTATCACGACAACATAAACACCAGCCGTCAGCAAAGCATAACAGAGTTCTTCGCCCGCAACCCACCACAGCCAGCCCAAGCCAGTGATAGTGACAGAGGCAAAGACGGTGATGATGACTTTGAGGGATTTGTCAGGGAGGCACTAGTAAGTGTGGATGACACCGATGAAGACTCACCTGAGGGCCAGTAGCCTGCCCTCTGCCTCGGAACCAGCCTCCATTCCCCTACGCCGACCCATCTCTTTTACTAACGCAAGTGTTAACCCCAACCTTGTAATTTTTCTAACCTAACCTTCAGTTTATTCTTCTCTTATTGACTGTTCCCTTCTATATTATGTGTGGGTGAATACCATCATAAAGTTAAGAGGTTATTTTTAGTAAAACGTACGTATTGTTTCGGGAAAGGTGGTCAGGGTAACGTTTTACCAAATCCGGCTTCGAAACACGAGGATCCATATATATTTCACGGCGCCATAACCTCGTTGAACAGGCTTTGTGTGAAATATAACAGTCTAGGACTGCTTTTAGTATCCTGGTGGTCCAGAGGTTAGCGTTCCCCAGTCACAGTCATGGGCTCGTGGGCCGTGGGTTCGAATCCTGGCGGGTTGAGGTGTTGATTGTATGTAGAAGTCCGCGTGTTTATTGGGCTAATGAAATATATATGGATCCTCGTGTTTCGAAGCCGGATTTGGTAAAACGTTACTCTGACCACCTACGTGATATGGGTAGTCCCCATTAGAGGTTCACGGCGCCATAAGCTCGTTGAACAGGCTTTGTGTGAAATATAACAGAGTCTAGGACTGCTTTTAGTATCCTGGTGGTCCAGCGGTTAGCGTTCCCCGGTCACAGTCATCGGCTCGTGGGCCGGGTTCGAATCCTGGCGGGTTGAGGGGTTGATTGTATATATATATATATATATATATATATATATATATATATATATATATATATATATATATATATATATATTTATATAAATATATATAAATATATATATAAATATATATATATATATATATATATATATATATATATACAGTATATATATATATTTATGTAACCTGTCGAAATTTACTGGACTTTAATTTCTCACTTGACTTGGGGTTTATTAAAGATTAGTAGATGGTAATTGCAGTGGAAGCGCCCCTTGAAAAAAATCCCGAACCATCACAAGAACACTTAAATTTACTAACAAAATGAATTGTCCGTGACCCGTGGAATGATAGCGTCTGTGACTGGGATGAATGAGACACACTGTAAAATTTAGACACTTATATTCCTTCCAACATTACAGACACAATCAAATAATGGTACACCAATATGCACACCTCCTAACCTCAACTTAAAACACTACTCTGGGGAAAAAAAGTTATACATGATATTGAAATTATTAGAAACTCAGACAATGCCTCATTCGACAACACTAAATTTAAAGTATTAAGAAATGTTGCTTGCACACATGAAACAGGCCTTAAGGGCTTTCAACAAAATAATATCAACCACTGAGAAAATAGTAAAAAAATAGAAATGAATAACTCTACAATGAAAAGGCCTTAAGGGCACTCAACAAAATTATATCACCCCAACAGATGCACACCTCCTAACCTAACTTAAACACTACTCTGGGGCACAAAGGTTATACCTGAGATTGAGATTATAAAGAAATATTAAATGCACACAGCATACATTAGTAACTGAAAAAATAGTATAAACTACACACAAAAATATTGTCACTATTATTAAGAAGTTACTGAGTCCACCAATACCCGTGAACCATGCTTCCTAACCTAACACACACACAGATTCCACCTGCACTCCGTAGTCGTTTAAGGCACAACCAACAGGCACCCGTAGTTTAAGGCCCAAATCAGCCTTTCTCCACCTTGGAAAGTGTACCTCTAAACTCCACTGACTCTTGGCCCCAGTGTGCGGCCCTGTATCACTCAGCTGGCTTCACTTTACCCCCAGTACATCCATGAAGCGGAAGGGAGTGAGCCAATCAGACCTTGTACAGTTGAGAGAAGCTTTAGCTTCCCGTTAGTAAAAGGTTTTCACTAAGCTGCTTGAAGATATGTAGTATTGTGAGCCGAGGTAGAGGAGAGTTGATGACCCCAAACGATCGTCACGTCGTTAGTTGGGCACCTAGACAGCTGGGTTCACTCCAACTCTCACCATACTCAACAGGTGGCTCAAACCCAGGTCAGTGGACGGTCATACAGCTCGCTTTACCACTCGTGTCTCATACCGCCAGTGGACGTTATCATACAGCGTGGGGTCTACAGAACCTTTTTAATACTGATGTTAAATAAACGAAGGAACCAGGTCACGCGATCCGTCTCTCCTGGGTACAGCACAGTGGTGGTCCTTCACCTGTCTCACCGCCCCCCGGCCACCTTGCTCCCTGGTTCACTCTTTCCGGGAGTGACTTATTTACCAGACGATTAAACTTAATTAGGAAGTAAGCAACATTTTCAGACTGGGAAACGATCTATAATTATTTTCAATTTAATAACTGATATTTAATTTCATGATTCGCGTCCCTATTAACTCTGTAAATTACATTTAATATCGTATAGGCCTAGTTCCACAACCTCTCTCTACATGAGGGGAGCGCGGTCTTCCCTCAGACGACCTTGAACTCAGCATCGCCAATGGCGCGGCGTTTGAAATTACTCTGAAATTTCTGAATATTACATATATATATATATATATATATATATATATATATATATATATATATATATATATATATATATATATATATATATATATATATATATATATATATATATATATATATATATATATATATATAGAACCCTCGCTTTACACGGTCAATTGAACCCATAAAGGCCCGCGTAAAGCGAGAAACGTGTAAAGTGAACAACATAACATATGGGATTAATTGAAATAGAGACCGAGCCGACCCCCAAACTCCACTTTTTCCCGACACACATTACGAAAGTTTTAGTAAAAATAACATCTTAATTTTATGATGGTATTCACACACACATAATATAGAAGGGAACAATCAATAAGAGAATAATATACTGTAGGTTAGGTTAGAAAAAAAAACAAGGTTGGGGTTAACACTTATGTTCGTAGAAGAGATGGGTCGGTGTACGGGAATGAAGGCTGGTTCCGAGGCAGAGGGCAGGCTACTGGCCCTCAGGTGAGTCTCCATCACTGTCATCTACACTTATTAGTGCCTCCCTGACAAATCCCTCAAAGTAACCATCACTGTCTCTGTCACTATCACTGGCTTGGGCTGGCTGTGGTGGGTTGCGGGCGAAGAACTCGGTAATGCTTTGCTGACGGCTGGTGTTGATGTTGTTGTGATACACCTTGATGTAGGGCTCCATAGTTTGCAACAGCTGGGTAGTGAAGACTTCATACCGGTTATCGTCAGGGTCGTCGGAAAGGAGGAGCTTGAGTTTCTCAACACACTCGATGGGACCCCTTACATTACTATGCGATAACTTGTGTTCTTCTTGGGATGACGCACCACCTGCCTCTTCACTGACGTCATCATCTAACATCTCGTCGGCAGTCACATCAGGATCCCTTATCACCTCCAGGATGTCGTCGTTGGTGGTCTCAGAGAAGCCTGCAGCTGTTACACTCTGCGCAGCTTCTCTGGCAAGGTCCACTGCTACTGCATCAGTTTGAACCTCACCAGTCACAGATTGACTCTGCCTCCCACCTGGAATACCTTGCAACACATGTCTCCATGCGTGACGAACAGTTGCTACAGACAGCTGATCCCATGCCTCCACCAAGAAGTCCACAGCTTTCTTGACGTTGAATTTTCTCCAAAAATGTTTCACAAGTACTTCTTGCTCTGCCAACTGTTGTTTCTTGTCGTCTTCGCTCTTGCTATCGGTGTCACCCAGGTTACACAACTTATCCTTGGTGTTGGTGTAGTCGTTCAGGAGCTTAAACTTCTTTGCAGAGAATGCAGCTTTCACATTACAGATAAATTCTTGGTCCATGGGCTGTATTAATCACGTAGTGTTGGGAGGAAGGAAGACCACTTTTACGTTGGTGTGACGATCTAACAGTAGGGGCGAGTGTCCTGGTGCATTGTCAAGCAGCAACAAAATCTTGAATGGAACATTCTGTTGCTCACAGAATTCTTCACGTCGGGAACGAAACAGTCATCAAACCAGGAGAGGGACAAAGTAGAGAACATCCACGCCTTATGTGCGGTCAGCCAGTGGACATTTAGCTCGGTCATGCCCATGCTCTTGTAGGCGTGCGGCTTGCGTGCTGTGTGGATCACCGATAACTTGAGCTTACAGGTACCGGAGGCATTGGTGGTAAACAAGACGGTGATACGCTCCTTCTGCAACTTCCGGCCCCGACACTTGCTGGCATTCTTCACAACGAAGGTCTTGGAAGGTAGCTTTTTCCAAAAAAGACCAGATTCGTCCAT
>NW_024719433.1:0-8234 GCF_018991925.1 Homarus americanus
TAAAATGGATTAGGTCATGGTTAACTGGTAGGAAACAAAGAGTCAGCATAAATGGATTAAAGTCAGACTGGGTGCGGTCAAAAGCGGAGTTCCCCAGGGATCTGTATTAGGCCCTCTGCTGTTTGTTATATTCATTAATTATCTTGATTTAGGCATAACTAGTAGGATTAGTAAATTTGCAGATGATACCAAAATGAGGAGAGTGATAAATTCAGACAGTGACTTTGAACACCTTCAAAGAGATCTAGATACCTTACATGAGTGGTCAGTAGACTGGCAAATGAATTTTAATAGTGATAAATGCAAGGTACTACAGATAGGGAAGGCGAATACAAACGTTAAGTATAAACTAGGTAACACGGAAATAGAAAACTCAGTTTGTGAAAAAAATCAAGGTGTATTTGTTAGCAACGACTTGAAACCTAGAAAACAATGTATTAGTGTTCGCAACAAGGCAAACAGGATTCTTGGGTTCATATCTAGGTCTGTGAGTAACAGAACTGCTGACGTTATCTTGAAACTTTACCTAGCATTAGTGAGGCCACACATGGATTATGCGGTTCAGTTCTGGTGTCCTTATTATAGAATGGACATAGATTCTTTGGAGAAAGTACAAAGAAGAATGACAAAAATGATCCATAATATTAGAAAACCTTCCACATATGAAAGAAAACTGGCTTAGGCTTACATTCATTAAGCGTGAGATTAGGGGGTATGATAGAGGTGTGCAAAGTGGTGATGGGATTATGAGGGTAAAAATGGAAGATGTTTGCAAACTCCAGTAATAACAGAAATAAACTTCAGAATATAAATGGCTTTAAATTAGATAAATTCCGATTCAGAAAGGATATAGGCAAGCACTGGTTTGGTAATAGAGTTGTGGATATGTGGAATAGGCTACCGAGTGCTATAGTAGGATCGGGGACGCTAGGGAGCTTCAAGACGAAGTTGGATAGGCACGTGGAAGTGCTGGGATGGGTGTGAAAGGGATCTGCCCTGTATGGGCCAGTCGGCCCCCTGCAGTATCCCACTTTCTTATGTTCTTATGTTCTTATGTTCACCTCACAATCTTTACTACATCTCACCTCACAATCTTCACTACATTTCACTTCACAATCTTCACTACATCTCACTTCACAATCTTCACTACATCTCGCTTCACAATCTTCACTACATCTCACTTCACAATCTTCACTACATCTCACTACACAATCTTCACTACATCTCACTTCACAACCTTCACTACATCTCACTTCACAATCTTCACTACATCTCACTTCACATCTTCACTACATCTCACTTCACAATCTTCACCATATCTCACTTCACAATCTTTACTACATCTCACTTCACAATCTTCACTACATCTCACTTCACAATCTTCACTACATCTCACTTCACAATCTTCACTACATCTCACTTCACAATCTTCACTACATCTCACTTCACAATCTTCACTACCTCTCACTTCACAATCTTCACTACATCTCCCTACACAATCTTCACTACATCTCACTTCACAACCTTCACTACATCTCACTTCACAATCTTCACTACATCTCACTTCACAATCTTCACTACATCTCACTTCACAATCTTCACTACATCTCACTTCACAATCTTCACTACATCTCACTTCACAATCTTCACTACATCTCACTTCACAATCTTCACTACCTCTCACTTCACAATCTTCACTACATCTCACTACACAATCTTCACTACATCTCACTTCACAACCTTCACTACATCTCACTTCACAATCTTCACTACATCTCACTTCACATCTTCACTACATCTCACTTCACAATCTTCACCATATCTCACTTCACAATCTTCACCACATCTCACTTCACAATCTTCACCACATCTCACTTCACAATCTTCACCACATCTCACTTCACAATCTTTACCACATCTCACTTCACAATCTTCACTACATCTCACTTCACAATCTTCACTACATCTCACTTCACAATCTTCACTACATCTCACTTCACAATCTTCACTACATCTCACTTCACAATCTTCACTACATCCCACTTCACAATCTTCACTACATCTCACTTCACAATCTTCACTACATCCCACTTCACAATCTTCACTACATCTCACTTCACAATCTTCACTACATCTCACTTCACAATCTTCAATACATCTCACTTCACAATCTTCACTACATCTCACTTCACAATCTTCACTACATCTCACTTCACAATCTTCACTACATCTCACTTCACAATCTTCACCACATCTGACTTCACAATCTTCACTACATCTCACTTCACAATCTTCACTACATCTCACTTCACAATCTTCACTAACACCATCCTTCATCACTACATATAACATCCATCATCACTACTTATAACACCATCCATCATCATCACTACATATAATACTATCCAACATCACTACATATAACACGATCCATCATCACTACATATAACACCATCCACCATCACTACATATAGAACCATCCATCACGACATATAACACCATCCGACATCATTACATATAACACCAACCATCATCACTACATATAACATCATCCATCATCACTACATATAACTCCATCCATCATCACTACATATAACCCCATCCATCATCACTACATATAAAACCAACCTATCATCACTACATATAACATCATCCATCATCACTACATATAACACCATCCATCATCACTACATATAGAACCATCCTATCATCACTACATATAATATCATCCATCATCACTACATATACCACCATCCAACATCACTACATATAACACCACCCATCATCACTACATATAACATCATCCATCATCACTACATATAACTCTATCCATCATCACTACATATAACACCATCCAGTATCACTACATATAACACCAACCATCATCACTACATATAACATCATGCATCATCAATATATATATATAACACCATCCATCATCACTACATATATTACCCTCTTATCATCACTACATATAACACCATCCATCATTACTACAATATAACGCCATCCTTCATCACTACATATAACACCATCCATCATCACTACATATTATAACACCATCCATCATCTTTACAAACACCATCCCTCTTTACTATAGTGATAAACAGAGCTTTATTTTGTTGTCAATTTCTTTAAATTCCAACCTTATTAAACCGTAATTCTTTCTGTATGGTCAAATTTTGATTTGACCTCAGTGAGAGAGCTGTTAGTGTCAGTACATCACAATGGTGTTCCGACGCACTGTATCGAAGGTGACTAAGGTGGAGGTGAAGCCTTGCCAGATGAAGGAGAAGTGCCCCCGATCTAACAAACTGCAGACCACAAAACACACTAAGACCCAAAACAACAAGACCCAAAACAACAAGACCCAAAACAACAAGAAGAAGAAGGAAACTACCACTTTCTGCCGTGTACAAAAGGACCAGTACCTGCCATGGGGAGACTACATCTTCACCGGGAAAAAGACACAAAAGAAGCGCTGAACCTACGCTTCTGATATTTAAAAATACTGTAATAAAAAACATATTAATTGATTTTGTTTGTATTATTTATGCTTTTTTTTATTTTCATCTGTAAACGTGCTGTTTTGGGAATATATTTCGAGTTACATAATATATAGGTACAGCAGTTTATTTCACTGTATCTACTTGTTTACCAAGTAACTGGACTTACAGTCGCCGATCGGGATTCTCAAAACAAATATTTGGCATCGAACTCCGTAAGTGAGCACGTAATCTAGCCTGTAACTTACAGGACCTCAACACGATCAACCTGGATATAGTAGTCGCTATTTCCGGATTGCATGAACAAAAATTAATAATATATGTTTTAATAATGCTTGTTAGACTTGTTTTATCATAGAATAATGAAGAAAATGTTTTGTACATCAACATACCAAAATACAATATTAGTTTTTTTTTACGACAAGAAGAGGCTTGGCTGTTCTATTTCTCGCTTTATGGAAGAGATGCAGCTTTTGTCTTCTTACAACTTTTCAAGTAATTTGTACCAAAATAGAAGATTTTTATTGTCCACATTTAGGGTATATTTTTTTATGACTGAATAAACTTGCAGATAGACCTTATTAATGTGGTATAGCTGTAAATATCCTTCAGTAATGAAATCCAAATATGAGGTCAAGTGAACATTTTTGCTTAGACTCCGCCTTTGTTAGGACCAAGTTATAACAAGTTATTCTGCCAAGTATCCAATAAGTACCCATGACTCAGAGTTAAATAATACCTAACCTAATCTAAGTTCATCAAACTTAATAAAAAAAGTGGGGCAAAAAATAAGTGGTAAAGAAATTTTTTTTTCAGAAAAAGAATTATATTCAGAGGTTTTTTATCCGATACCTTCAGTCGTGATTATTTTGATGCAAAATTAGTAAAATGTATTTAACCCTAACACTACCTCACCTTACCTAATCTTACCTTACCTTATCTAACCTAACCTAATGTTACCTAACCTAACCAAGCCGCAACGCTCATGACACAATTGAGTTCTCTAGAAAGTTTTAATTTCATTTTCTTTTTTTTAAAATACATTTGCAGAGACAACAAACTTTTGATAATTATTTCTCCAACATATCTATAAATATGCTGATGATATATAAATTTAGGATAGGTTAGGTTTGGTGTGATTAGGATAGGTTAGGCTAGTTTAGGATAGTCTAAGTTAGCTTAGGAAAGGCTAAGTTAGGTTACGATACACTAGGTTAGGTTTTAATCTGCATGATATTTTTACTGAACTTTTAAACGATGTTATAATCCTGGCAGCAGGGTATCGATCACGAAAATAACACTTTGGTAGTTATAACATTTGATAAAGTTTATTATTACTGTAACATGAAACAAATCACTATAGCTGTAATTATCAATCCAGTATTAAATCTGTATTATCTTTGACCATCGCTCATTGGCCAGCTTATCTCTGCACTGTTCTCTGATATAATAAAGTATTGGTGAATGGGAATATTAATCATTTGTGAGTCACTTACTATAAAGGAAACTGTAACGGATTCTATGGACAGTTGGGAATATTTTCACGGAATAAGTCGGAGTAACTCCCCTCTTGCCCAAAAGCGATCCAATGAGTTAATTCACAGAGCGAAAATCTAGACGAGTCTTCCTTGTTTGTTTTAGGTCATAACAACGAAAAGTTTAATAATGTTTATTACAATGATTCAGGTTTTACTGTAATTCTTCTTTTTTATATTTTAGTATTTTGTAGATTTTTTTTCACACCAGTTCATTTCTTGTTTAGATTCATTATTGCAATTATTTTTATTACAGAGTTGAATTAAAAGTTTATATCTAAGTATTTTACAGCTTCACAAATACTTTTATAAAATGTTGATACACACAGTGGACAGTTTTTAGTTCTTTCTTGTAATACCTCAGTATTACTCTGTTAAATTCTTGCCATTTACACCTGACCATTTATTTATTTATTTTACAAATTGTTTAAAGAGAGAACATCACCAGCAGGATACAGATGATGAAGTAAATAGAAGTTTGTAACCTAACCCTACCCCCCACTGCTACCCCTCCCTCTTGTCCTACATTCTTACTCGTCACTCCTACCCCTTACTCCCCACCCCTTAATCCCACCCCTTATTCCCACCCCTTATTCCCACCCCTTGCTCCCACCCCTTCCTTCTACCCCTTACTTCTACCCCTTACTCCTACCCCTTACTTCTACCCCTTACTTCTACCCCTTACTCCTACCACTTACTCCTACCACTTACTCATACCCCTTACTCCCACCCCTTGCTTCCACCCCTTGCTTCCACCCTCTTACTCGTACCCCTTGCTCCCACCCCTTACTCCTACCCCTTACTGCCACCCCTTACTGCCACCCCTTACTCCCACCCCTTACTGCCACCCCTTACTGCCACCCCTTACTCCCACCCCTTACTCCCAATTCCTTCCACGTCTTACTCCCCACCCCACTCCCAACTCTTTACCCCACCCCTACTCCCCACCCCCACTGCAACCCCACCCAACTCTTGGCTCCCCACCCCACTCCCACGCCTTACCCCACCCCATCCCACCCCCACTCCCAATCCCCACTCCCAACTCCTTACTCCCACCCCCATTCCAATCCCCACTTCCAACCCCAACTCCCAATCTCTTCCATTCCACGCCTTACCCCAGCCCCACTCCCACCCCCACTCCCCACCCACACTCCCCACTCCCAACCCCCACTCCCAACCCCCCATTCCCCACCCCCCACTCCCACCCCACTCCCCACCCCTCATCTCCACCCTTACCCAATCTCTCATCCCCAACTCTACTCCCCAATTTACTCCCAACCTTTACTCCCCACGCCCTCCTACCCCACGCCTCTACCCCAACTCTCATCCCCAACTCCCCACTCCCCAACTCTCACTCCCCAGCACGCCCCACCCCACGCCCACTCCCCATCCCCACTCCCACCCCCACTCCCAACTCTTACTCCCAACGACACCCCATCCTTACTCCCACCCCTTACTCCCACCCCTTACTCCTACCCCTTACTCCCACCCCTTACTCCAACCCTTACTCCCACGCCTTACTCCCACCCCTTACTCCCACCCCTTACTCCCACCCCTTACTCCCACGCCTTACTCCCACCCTTCACTCCTACCCTTCGCTTCTACCCCCACTGTTACCCCACACTACGCTGGTAATTGAAGACATCATACATTTGTTCACTTAGACACCACTTATTATTCAGGACCTAATGGCTATAATATCAGAGTCATTATTCTTAACTCAACTTTATATATATATCAATTTTCAAAAACCTTCACCACAAGAAAGAAAAGAATAGTCGGGTATGGCAGAAAATGTAATAAACGAACATGGAGTAAGACATCAAGCTCCATATTGTAAACAAGATCATCGTCATTGTTTATTTATTGCGAGGAAAAATATTGTTCGCAATATAATTATATAAACCTTCTGTAATTCATTCTCTTCATTACACTAAAAGGTAATGAAGTATATAAAGAAAATAGTTTATAAATTACTAAAATAAAAATACGTATAAAAAAGTAAAATAACATCTATTGATGGAATAGAAAAGAATTATATCGTAAGTGGGTAAAATATTTCTTGGGTAGGTTTTAGAATACAATAACTGTTTTCTGCATTACACCGATGGTTCCAAGTCAGAAATTATCCTTAAGTTTTGTGAATCAGTATTTACAGGTTTTCTTAAAGGGTGACTTAAGTTACGGTCACACGATCCCTTTGATGAGCAATTAATTTGGAGCAAGAAATTACGAGTAATTTCTTCCAAATGTGGTCACACGAGTGGCTCTTGGTTCAGTTACTACAGCAAGAAAAAAAAGTTAACGCCCCTGTGCGAGTAGAAGGGAGACGGAACATCACAACAACAATGCAGACGACGCAGCAGCTATCCTTGGTATTATTGTTATTATTAAAAAGAAATGAGAGAAAGCGAAGAAAAACTATTGGGGACTCGTAAGTGGCTGGCGAGGAGGAGGAACGAGTGTTTAATATAGACTGGTTCAACTATCGTAGTTACGGTAGGGAGGGTTGTTAGTGTGTGGAGAATGACCGGCTGTATGGGCTTGTGTTTTGTAAACAAACACGCCAAAACACCACCCAAATAATAAACTCAGTGTGTCGTAAAAAACTGTTTGTGCATTTTATACATAATGTTATTGATCTATGTTATATATAGCCAAGGTAAATACTCGATAAATAAGCTTCGTGTCATTAAATATGGTATTAACCGGGTTTTGAACCGATAATCTTGCTCGAAATAGTCAAGAAATTGACTATCACGATTGTCAATAAATATGCTTCAAAAACTTGCTCGAATTTCTCGAAAATTGCTCGAAATAACTTTCCGGCAAGAAATTGCTAAAAAAAAATGCGCCCATGTGACCAGTGCTTTAAGAATTGTATGATATCCTCATGGCAATGGAAACACACACACACACACACACACACACTCACCCCATACACAGTCACACACTCACCATGCACAATCACACACACCCATACACACACCGTACATGCACAAACCATACACACACATGCACACACACACACACACACACACACACCATACATACACACACCATACACATACACACACCATACACACATACACACACACACACACACACACCATGCACACACCATACAAACAAACAAACACACACCATATACACACACACACACACACACAATGCACACACACATACCATGCAC
>NW_024719434.1:0-26291 GCF_018991925.1 Homarus americanus
TCACCCTTCCCACGCCTTCATCACCCTTCCCACGCCCTCATCACCTCCCCACGCCTTCATCACCCTCCCCACGCCCTCATCACCCTCCCCACGCCTTCATCACCCCTTCCACGCCTTCATCACCCTTCCCACGCCCTCATCACCCTTCCCACGCCCTCATCACCCTTCCCACGCCTTCATCACCCTTCCCACGCCCTCATCACCCTCCCCACGCCTTCATCACCCTTCCCACGCCCTCATCACCTCACCATTACACCGAGTTTACAAATGGCCGACCACACTTGGCCAACATTTTTGTCTTTCAAGGTCGACATTTATCTCATGTGACGGGAGACAAGTGAGGGAGGGAGATAGAGAGACTGGGAGGGGGGGTGAGAGAGACTGACTGAGACTGGGGAGGGAAGGAGATAGGGAGATACAAAGACTGGGAGAGTGAGAGACTGGGAAATTAGAGAGAAGGAGAAAGACTAAGGGAGAGAAAGAGACCCCCTTTCCCTCCTCCCCTCACACCTACTACAAGACCCTCCCTCCCTCCTCCATCCCTCACACCTGTTCCCTCACCTCACCTCATCTCCCCTCACTCACATTTTTCCCATCACTCCCAGATAATTAATACACCTACTCAGCCAATTAGACACCCCCGCCCACCCCCACTCCCACGCCCACCCCCTCACCTCAACCCCCCCTACCCAGATCACCCCAACCCACCCACCCCACCCTGCTCCGCCCTCACCCCGCCCCCACCCCACCCCAAAGGACCACTCCAGGATCACGTTAATATCCTGGTTTTAATCGTTATATCCACGCTTCAATCCCAGTTATCCTACGACTGATCCTGGCTTTAACCCCCCCACCACCACCACCTCTCCATCCCTCTCCCTCCCTCTCTACTCATCCCCCCCTCCGTCAATCTCCTCCCGCTGCTGTCTCTCAGTTTTCGCCACTGCAGGCTCGTTAGTGAAATCGTTATTCAGCCTGTGTTGTGACGACCTGTAATGTGACAGCCTGCAAGGTCACCTTTTAAAATCTTCTTATATGACGTCATCCTCTAGTGACGTCATCGTTTGGATCCCTCTCCATGTGTGACGCAACAAATACGTCACACATCAAAACAAACCCTCCCCCACTCAGCTGCTGGGGATGATGGTAATGAATGAACAATCCTGTGTGTGTGTGTGTGTGTTACTCCCCCCATCAGTGAGATACACACTGTCAACAATACACGCTGTCTCCCCAACCACTACTACTACCACAACCATCCTTTCCACCACCACCCTCACCACTACCACCCCCACTACCACCATCAGCAACAAGTTAGTTAGCTCCTTCCTGGCTGGGTGTGGTGGTGGTAGTGGTGGTAGTTTAGTGGTGGTAGTGAGTGTTTGGGTGACTTATAGTATAGTGTGGTTGACGGGTGAGGGATTGCGGCAGATGGATGATTGTCAGGTTGAGTAATTGGATATATTGAATAGGTATACGTACCAACTTCAACCAAACAACCACAATTTACCACCAACTACAATTTACCACCAACTACAATTTACCAACAACCACAATTTACCAACAACCACAATTTACCACCAACTACAATTTACCACCAACCACAATTTACCACCAACCATCCACCAGCTCTCGTGTGGATAGTGAAAAATGAAAATAAATCCAATTTTTATCCAATATATCCTTTATCTATCCATCTATCCATTTTACATATTACTTTTGTATTAATTAACAATGTACACCTGAGTATTTATTTGCCTCTACTGTTATTTTCTGTCTGCTTGTCTGTCTGTGTCTCTGTCTGTCTGTCTGTCTGTCTGTCTGTCTGTCTGTCTGTCTCTCTCTCTCTCTCTTTTTAAATGGGACACAATCTTAACTTCCCACTTCTTCTATTTTGTCTTTCCTTTCTCTTTCCCTCCCTCCCTCCCCCTCTTTTCTCTCTTTCTTTTGATCTCCTCTTGCTCTCTGTTTCTTTTCCTCGCCTCTCTCTTCTCTTTCCCTCTCCCAAGTTATCCCCCCCCCTCCTTCTTCTACTCTTTCCATATTGTTATTCCTTTCCACTTCCCTCCCAACCCACCCATCCCACCACCCCACTTCCCCCTCCCACACCTAACCCATCCCACCACTCCTCCTAACACCCCTCCTGCCCCCAACACCCCCCCACACCCCCCCCCCTCTTCCAAATTCCCTAGATAAGTATTCGAACAGAGAACAGTGGTCATTATTTTCCTACTTTCGGTTAAAAAAAAAAGAAAAAAATGTAAGACTTCATTACGGAACAATAGCGAAACACAACAACAAAAAAAGACCCCACTGGAACAATTAAAGACGAACAATTAAAGACTTCATTACGGAACAATAGCGAAACACAACACAACAACAAAAGACCTCGCTAGAGCAATGACGTTTTTTCATCCTCCTCAACAAACGACAGACCAGCTCAGCAATGGGTCTTTTTTTATATTTTTTATATTTTTTTTTCTAGAGGTTCAACATGAAAGAGGTGTGTGGCGGCCTGCCTAGACAAAACATTACCTGAGATAGAGAGAGATAGAGAGGGGGGGGAGCAGGAAGGAAGGAAGGAAGGAAGGAGAGAGAGAGAGAGAGAGAGAGAGAGAGAGAGAGAGAGGAAGGGAGCAGGAAGGAAGGAAGGAAGGAAGGAGAGAGAGAGAGAGAGAGAGGGAGGGAGCAGGAGGAAGGAAGGGAAGAAGGAGAGAGAGAGAGAGAGAGAGAGAGAGAGAGAGAGAGAGGAGGGAGCAGAAGGAAGGAAGAAGGAAAGGAAGGAGAGAGAGAGAGAGAGAGAGAGAGAGAGAGAGAGAGAGAGAGATGAGGGGAGCAGAAGGAAGGAAGGAAAAGGAAGGAGAGAGAGAGAGAGAGAGAGAGAGAGAGAGAGAGAGAGAGAGAGAGAGAGAGAGAGAGAGAAATGACCCACCTACCGTCAAAAAGAGAAGAGACTGAATAAGCACACCTGAGACAACCTCCAATTAGTGACACATACCTGGGAAAGAGAGAGAGACACACAATAATTAATACATTACATAATACACGGTAATACATAACAAAGATACATATTAATACACATTTATATTATACATTAAGATATACATGATACAGGTTAATACATGTTATACGGCTGGTATGCTGCAATGTATGAATGGGATATCTCTCTCTCTCTCTCTCTCTCTCTCTCTCTCTCTATTTTCCTCAACACACAATATTTTTTTCCCCAGCGTGTCCTCTCCTTAACAGCACTAGGGGGAGGAAGAGGAGGAAGAGGAGAGGAGGAGAGGAGGAGGGGGAGGAAAGAGAGGATTATAAAGCAGAGGAAAGAACAGTGGAAGAACAGTAAGAAGACGAGAAGAAGAATAAGTAAAAAAATCAAAAGAAGAAAATCAGAGGACGACGAAGGAAGGAAGGAAGAGGGGAAGGAAGAGGGGAAGGAAGAAAGAAAGGAAGGAAGGAAGAAATCAGGAAGGTAGGAAAGAAGGAAGAGGGGAAGGAAGAAAGAAAGGAAGGAAGGAAGAAATCAGGAAGGTAGGAAAGAAGGAAAGAAGAAGTCAGGAGGAAGGAAGAAATCAAGAGGAAGGAAGGAAGGAAGAAAGGAAGGAAGGAAAGAAGAAGTCAGGAGAAAGGAAGAAATCAAGAGGAAGGAAGGAAGGAAGGAAGGAAAGGGAAGTAAGAAGGAAGGAAGGAAGAAGTCAGGAGGAAGGAAGAAATCAAGAGGAAGGAAGGAAGGAAGAAAGGAAGGAAGGAAAGAAGTCAGGAGGAAGGAAGAAATCAAGAGGAAGGAAGGAAGGAACCACGAGGAGGTAAAGAAAAAATTCAGGAAGGAAGGAAGGAAGGAAGAGGGGAAGGAAGAAAGAAAGGAAGGAAGGAAGGAAGGAAGGAAGAAAGGAAGGAAGGAAGAAAGGAAGGAAGGAAGAAATCAGGAAGGTAGGAAAGAAGGAAAGAAGAAGTCAGGAGGAAGGAAGAAATCAAGAGGAAGGAAGGAAGGAAGAAAGGAAGGAAGGAAAGAAGAAGTCAGGAGGAAGGAAGAAATCAAGAGGAAGGAAGGAAGGAACCACGAGGAGGTAAAGAAAAAATTCAGGAAGGAAGGAAGGAAGGAAGGAAGGATGGAAGGATGGAAGTAAGGAAAAAGAGGCCGCCTCTCTCAGCATAAGACACACTAATGCTGGACAGGAGCTACAAGCCCTTCACTACCCCTTCTGTACAACAATGACTAGCGGGAAGGAAGGAAGGAAGGAAGGAAGGAGTAAGCGCTTTAAGGCAGTCTGGTGTAAGAGGAGGTGGAGGGAGTTCTTCTTCAGAAACAACTACTCAACAAACCAAACCACCCCACACAACTTAACCACCTGAACCAACTTAACCACGACCAAACCACTCGACCAAACTACCCTAACCACCTGAACCAACTTAACCACGACCAAACCACTCGACCAAACTACCCTAACCACCTGAACCAACTTAACCACGACCAAACCACTCGACCAAACTACCCTAACCACCTCAACCAACTTAACCACGACCAAACCACTCGACCAAACTACCCTAACCACCTCAACCAACTTAACCACGACCAAACCACTCGACCAAACTACCCTAACCACCTCAACCAAACCACCCTAACCACTCAACCAAACTACTCGACCCAAATTTTCTCCCTAGCAGGAATTTTATAACGAGAAAAAAACCTTAAAGTGAAAGCTCAGTGGACCAGTGAATAGGAATTTGTAATTGAATAGTTCACAAAAATGGAAACACGGGAGCTGGAAGACGCCCTTTACGCTTGGCTATCTCGTATAATGGGGCCCCCCTAGTAGTGGTGGTAGTTGTGGTTGTTGTGGTTGAAGAGGTGGTGGTAGTTGTGGTAGTAATGGTGGTGGAGATAGACGCCCTTTACGCTTGGCTATCTCGTATAATGGGGCCCCCCTAGTAGTGGTGGTAGTTGTGGTTGAAGGGGTGGTAGTAGATATAGTGGTGGTAATAGGTGAAGGTTTGGTAGTGGTGGTAATAGGGAGAGAGAGAGAGAGAGAGAGAGAGAGAGAGAGAGAGAGAGAGAGAGAGAGAGAGAGAGGCTCTTAAGTAATTGTCAACACGCTCATTAACTCTCACCTAATTAATAGTCAAGCAGGCGGTGTTGGAAGACTCGGAGGGCTGAGAACATGACCGGGGAGAGGAGTGGGGAGGGGAGAGTGGGGAGAGGGAGAGTGGGGAGAGGGGAAGGGGAGGGCATAGGGGAGAGAGGGGAGTGGGGGAGAATGAATGAGTGTAAATAAAGGGAGTGGGGAGAGGAGAGGAGAGGGGAGTAGGGAGAGGGAGGAGATAGAGGGAAGAGAGGGGGGAGGAGGGAATGAATGAGCGTAAGTAGAGAAGGGGGGAAGAGGAGAGGATAGAAGGGGGGGAAATGAATGGATATAAGGAGAGGAGGGGGAAGAGAGAGAGATAAATAATTAAAATCTTAAACACAAAACAAAAACTTTCTCGAACTTATCTTGAACAAACAAACAAACACACACAAACTACCCTAACTCATTAACAAACTCTTAATTACACACAAACACCACAATTAACTACACTTAACTTTCTCCCCCCACGGGGTAATTAAAAGTAATTAAATTGTCAAGACTTTTATCACTTACAATTAACAAAACGAAAGTAGTTTAGTTAGTTAATTGGTTAGTAATTAATTAGTTAACTATCACAACCCCCCCCCCAATTAGGCAGTTGATAATATACGCTTAACAATATACCCATATAATTAGACAATACTTAACTACCACTCATCTTTAATTATCACCCCAAAAAGGCATGAACTACCTAATGGCCATCAAGTGTGCTAACAGTTGTAGTACAAAATCTAACTAGTTAACTACTCAAACTTGCTCTGGGTAACAAAGTCATTAGGGTAAAGCGGGGTGGGGGGAATTAGCTTTACGCAGTCACTAGACACAGAGAGAGAGAGAGAGAGAGAGAGAGAGAGAGAGAGAGAATGTGTGTGTGTGCGTGTGTGTGTGTATGTGTGTGTGTCTTAGGTCAATAAGAACACAGACTATTGTATTTACTATTATTACTATTACTACTACCACTACAACAACAACTACTACTAATACTACTACCATTTCGCCTACTACCACCACCACCACCACTACAACAATCATCACTACCACCATTTGCAACACTGTATCCAAGTATAAACTAAACACACCATTACTCAACGTTGGCAACACTGTCTCTCTAGGTAGGTGTGTGTGTATATATATATATATATATATATATATATATATATATATATATATATATATATATATATATATATATATATATATATATATATATATATATATATATATATATATGAATATTTCGCGAGTTTTTATATTACCGTTTGTGCTCATTATGCCCTCCTTGCTCTGACGCGAAAAATAAACACCGTGGACAAACTGGGAGACTTCTTCCTCGTTCGTTCCGTCGTCTTGTGAATTTTCTGTTTAAGTCTTTGAAAAAATAAATAAATTCGTGGTTTTTAAATTTGTGGTTTCTGTATTTTTATTTTACGTGGAGGGAAATTTTTTATAGTTCAATATTTTTGTTTTATATAGTTTGAAATATTCTAAATTTTGTTTTGTTTTTATTTTACTAACCAAGAAAATTTTAATTCATTAGTTTGGTGTTTTTAATTTTGTCTAAATATATTGAAAATTTATATATTTTTTTTTATTTATGGACAAAATATTTAAAATTTGCAACATTTTTTTGTTTTCTATTTTATTTACCAGAAAAATAAATTCCGTATTCTTGTGTTTTTAATTTTATTGAACAAAAATAAAAAAAATGCTATTACTTCATTTTTAATTTAGTGAAAAATAGAAGTGGTCTTACTAGAAGCTTAAAAAAGTATAATACAAGCTATTACTAGTATTTAAATTTAATAATAAAAAATAAAAAAAATAATTTATCGTATTTTATTTCAATAGAGAAATTTATTTTATATGTACGTAAATATTAATAGCTTGGGTAAAATATTTATACTTTTTAAAGAGGATTTTTACTATTTTGGCGGCAAAATATTTAATATATATTGTAAAACTATTATAAACTTAGTCTAAAGTATTATAATATTTTTTTTATTTTTTTTATGGTAAACTTTTTACAGCAACAACAAAGTATTTAATTTTTAGGGCAAAACCCCTTTACTTTTTGCGGTACAACATTTCCGAATTTAGAACAAAGTATTATATAATTTTAACGCTACAATATTTCACACTTACGGAAAACAGACACACACACACGCACACAAAAACCAGCTAGATACACACAAACAAATTCAAACACAAAGACACACACACACAGACACACAAACAAACAAATTCAAACACACACACACACACACACACACACACACACACGCGCGTTTGTCTCAACACCTACACACAACTAATAACAACACGCTGGTCGCTACACTGCACTAGACCAGCCAGGAGGTATGTCTCGAAATTTAAAAATACCTTCATGCTAACTATCTCCTCACTCCCTCCCTCTCTCCCTCACTCCTCTCCCTCATACACTCCCTCTCTCATTCATTCTCACATCCTCACTTACTCCCTCACTCCCTCATTCCCCCTCTAACCACTCCCTCACTAACACACTCCCTGCCTCCCTCTTTCCCCTCCATCTCTCCCTCCTTACCTAAACTTCCCCTCTCACTCACTCTCTCCCTTACTCCTTTCCTCCCTCACTCCTACCCAAACTCCCTCCCTCCCTCCCCCCCTCCTTACCTCAACCAAAACAGAATAATACGTGTCAAGAATATGTTTGTTTTCGTCTTAAAAATGTCTGAAAAATGTTGACAAAATATTTTGGCTTAGATCTTTCTTACCTTTATGGGGGGGCGGGGTGAGGGAGGGAGGGGGGAGGTGGGAAGGAGGGGGGAGGTGGGAGGGGTGAGGGAGGGGTGATGTAGGAAAGAGGGGAGGGGAGGGGAGGGAGGGAGGGAGTGAAGGAAAGGTAATGTAGGAGGTAGGAAGGGCGGAAGGGTGGTGTAAGAGGGAGAAAGGGGGGAAGGAAGGGTAAGGGAGGGAAGGAAGGGTAAAGGAGGAGGAAGGAAAGAAAGGAGGGAGGAGTGAGGTAAAAGTAATATTACCTAACATAAACAAACTAAACACAAGACAAAAATACACATTAATATATAACATTAAAATATTCTTCGACAAAAATATATAAATTACATATATAAACAAATATATAAACTGCTCTACTTAACCTCCACAATTACATTAAAAAATTACTTATGAAAATGTAATATTATTTATTAACTGGTAATAATATTGGTTAATGATGATTATTATTATTTAAATAAAGTTTGTTTTAGAGATACTGGTTCAAGTCATCGTACTCAAGGGGTTAAGTCGTCGTACTCAATGGGTTAAGTCATCGTACTCAAGGGGTTAAGTCATCGTACTCAAGGGTTCAAGTCATCGTACTCAAGGGTTCAAGTCATCGTACTCAAGGGGTTAAGTCATCGTACTCAAGGGTTCAAGTCATCGTACTCAAGGGGTTACGTCGTCGTACTCAAGGGGTTAAGTCGTCGTACTCAAGGGGTTAAGTCACCGTACTCAAGGGGTTAAGTCATCGTACTCAAGGGTTCAAGTCATCGTACTCAAGGGGTTACGTCGTCGTACTCAAGGGGTTAAGTCGTCGTACTCAATGGGTTAAGTCATCGTACTCAAGGGGGTTAAGTCACCGTACTCAAGGTTCAAATCATCGTACTCAGGGGTTAAGTCATCGTACTCAAGGGTTCAAGTCATCGTACTCAAGGGTTGTCGTCGTACTTTCAGGGTTACGTCATCGTACTCAGGGTTCAAATCATCGTACTCAGGAATTTACGTCGTCGTACTCAAGGGGTTAAGTCGTCGTACTCAAGGGGATTAAATCACCATACTCAAGGGGTTAAGTCACCGTACTCAGGGTTCAAGTCATCGTACTCAAGGGGTTAAGTCATCGTACTCAAGGGTTCAAGTCATCGTACTCAGGGGTTACGTCGTCGTACTCAAGGGGTTAAGTCATCGTACTCAAGGGGTTCAAGTCATCGTACTCAAGGGTTCAAGTCATCGTACTTAAGGGTTACATCGTCGTACTCAAAGGGGTTAAGTCATCGTACTCAAGGGGTTAAATCACATAGCACTAAGGGGGTTAAGTACGTCGTACTCAATGGAGTTAAGTCATCTTACTCAAGGGTTAAGTCTCATCGTACTCAAGGGTTCAAGTCATCGTACTCAAGGGCTTAAGTCGTCGTACTCAAGGGTTAAGTCGTTGTACTCGAGGAGTTAAGTCATCGTACTCAAGGGGTTAAGTCATCGTACTCAAGGGGTTAAGTCATCGTACTCAAGGGTTCAAGTCATCGTACTCAAGGGTTCAAGTCATCGTACCCAAGGGGTTACGTCGTCGTACTCAAGGGGTTAAGTCATCGTACTCAAGGGATTAAGTCATCGCACTCAAGGGGTTAAGTACGTCGTACTCAATGGGTTAAGTCATCTTACTCAAGGGGTTAAGTCATCGTACTCAAGGGTTCAAGTCATCGTACTCAAGGGCTTAAGTCGTCGTACTCAAGGGGTTAAGTCGTTGTACTCGAGGGGTTAAGTCATCGAACTCAAGGGGTTAAGTCATCGAACTCAAGGGGTTAAGTCATCGCACTCAAGGGGTTAAGTCATCGAACTCAAGGGGTTAAGTCGTCGTACTCAAGGGGTTAAGTCATCGAACTCAAGGGGTTAAGTCATCGAACTCAAGGGTTCAAGTCATCGTACTCAAGGGCTTAAGTCGTCGTACTCAAGGGGTTAAGTCGTCGTACTCGAGGGGTTAAGTCATCGAACTCAAGGGGTTAAGTCATCGTACTCAAGGGATTAAGTCATCGTACTCAAAGAAATTCCAATTCCCTTTCCATCCACACACATACATACACCTGTTCCATCTTCCATCCCACCGTACCACCACCATCTCCTGTTTCCCATTCTCTCTCTCCCTCCTTTCCTCTTTCTCCTCCTCTTCCATGTCCTTCCTCATCTCATCCTCCTCCTTCCCCTCTCTTACACCTCCTGCTCCTCCTCTTCTCTCTTGTGTCCTCTTTCATCCCCTTTCTTCCTCTTCCATGACCTATCTTTCCCTTCCTTTGTCGCCCCTTTCCATCCCTCCCCCTCCTTCCTTCCTTCCTTCCTCCCCTCCCCTCCCTCCTTCCTTCCCTCCTACATACTCTCTTACTCCGCCACCTCACTTAAGTATCAACACCATAATCCCCTCCCTCCCCCTTCCTCTCCCTCTCCCTTCCTCCTATCTCTATCCTATCCTCCCTCCCTTCCCTCTCCCCCCCTCTCTCCCTAGACGGTAAAACATCAACACCACGAACTCCCCCCCACACCTCACCTCTCACCACCCGCCTTCCCCTCACACGGAGAAAACTTCCCTTAAAAATCTCTCAGGTCCCGCCCCCCCTCCCCTCCCCCCCCCCCCTCACCACCACCACCAAACAATTCAGCAACGTTCTGGTCTTTTTCCCCTCATTAAACGTTTTACTTCTCCCCTCCTCTCCTCCCCCCTCCTCCTACCTCTCCCTCTTCGCCGCACCACCCCCCCAACCCCCCACCACCCCCTCCCGCTCGGGCCTTCAAAACTCCCCTAGCGCTAATCTTATGACAACTTGCGTCTTAATTACTAATTAACTCAAATGACTAATTAACAAGAACAGACGCCTAAAGCCAGCAACAAGTGGTGTGGTCGTGGGGGGCAGAGAAGACTCGATCCTGTGTGGTGGTGACAGAGAGGCGAAGATCCTTTAAAGACACCCCCTAGCTGCCTAGCTCTGCTCGGAGTAAACTGCACAGGAGGAAAGGTCTAATTAATTGCCAGCATTAGGGCGACTTTACCTTGCACAAACCGTGGGAAATCGTTCCTTCCTGAGAGACGAGAGGAAGAGGAGGAGGAAGAGGAGGAGGAAGAGGGGGGGGGGAAGAGGAGTCTCAAGAGGTGCAATGCAGCTCTCCTCACGCGGGTCTAGACTTGAAACAGTTTGAACGGCAGAAGCTCGTGTAAGTAAAAACCACTTGAGAACATAGTATGATGTCCTTGACTCTGCCTAAATGGTGACCTTTTATTTCTTACTGGAGGAGGCGGAGGAGGAGGAGGGTTAGCCTTCTTGACGGGGACTTGAGTGAGGGAGGGAGTGAGGGAGGGAGTGAGGATGGGAGGGAGGGATGGGTGATGATGGTGTTGGTGCTAGTGGTGGAGGTAGAGTTTGTTGGAGTGGGATGGTGCTAGTGGTGGGGATAATGGTGATGAGAATGGTGTTGGTGATAATGGTGGTAGCCAAGGATTGTGGTAATGCTAGAAATGATGTTGGAAGAAGAAGAAGAAGAAGAAGAAGAAGAAGAAGAAGAAGAAGAAGAAGAAGAAGAAGAAGAAGAAGAAGAAGAAGAAGAAGAAGAAGAAGAAGAAGAAGAAGAAGAAGAAGAAGAAGAAGAAGAAGAAGAAGAAGAAGAAGAAGAAGAAGAAGAAGAAGAAGAAGAAGAAGAAGAAGAAGAAGAAGAAGAAGAAGAAGAAGAAGAAGAAGAAAGAGGAAGAAAGAAAGAAGAAGAAGAAGAAGAAGAAGAAGAAGAAGAAGAAGAAGAAGAAGAAGTGGCAGCCAACACTATCTTATCTCACACGGGCGACCAACAGGATGAAACTACTGATAAATAATGTGTTCCTCTCCTGCCACAGATGCTGACTGCGGCCACGGACCACGAACACGACCACGAACACGACCACGAACACGACCACGAATACGGACACCAACACGACCAAGGACACAAACACGGTCAACACGAACACGACCAAGGACACAAACACGGTCAACACGAACACGACCACGAACACGACCATGAATACGGACACGAACACGACCAAGGACACAAACACGGTCAACACGAACACGACCATGAATACGGACCACGGCCATGACCAAGGACACAAACTCGGTCACCACGAACACAAACACGACCACGAACATAAACACGGTTACCACGGACACAAACACGGACACTTGTATCTCTTTAACTGTCCATTCTATTATCTACCTGCTAATTAGAATGACAGGTAGTATTGGTGGTGGTGCTGGTTGTTGTTGTTGTTGCTGTTGTGGTGGTGGTGGTGCTGGTTGTTGTTGTTGTTGTTGTTGTGGTGGTAGTGGTGGTTGTTGTTTTAATGTATCGAGGTAGATTCAATTACCAGGGTACTTAACCTCTTGATTACGATGACTTAACCCCTTGAGTACGATGCCACTGTACTCAAAGCGTTAAGTCATCATACTCAAGAGGGTTAAGTCATCATACTCAAGAGCTTAAGTCATCATACTCAAGAGGGTTAAGTCATCATACTCAAGAGCTTAAGTCATCATACTCAAGAGGGTTAAGTCATCATACTCAAGACTTTAACCACCACCGAATGAGTCTTAATTCCTCACACTATACAATAAAAAAACTGTAAATAAACCTCGAAAATAACCGATTACTCTTCACTTATCCGGCACACTGATCGGATAAGATGAGAACGAGAAACCTTCAATCGTCTTACGAGAGAGAGAGAGAGAGAGAGAGCCGCATTTCACACTACTAACGATTAATCAAACACTCACTTATCCGGAAGTATGTTTGGATAAGCGAGAGGAAGGGAGACTTAATGGCTCTGATAGCACACCGAGTTGAGAATACTTTAAACTTACTGGTGTCTTCTTAACCGAACACTTTTATATCACCTCCTTACCATTTATCCGGTGTCATGTTCGGTTAAAGACGTGCGAGAATATATTACGATCATATTAAGTTTATCATATGGAAAAGTAATTTATTCTTTTATCCGAA
The DNA here is from genome assembly GCF_018991925.1 of Homarus americanus. Lineage (NCBI taxonomy): Eukaryota > Metazoa > Arthropoda > Malacostraca > Decapoda > Nephropidae > Homarus > Homarus americanus. The sequence continues at coordinate 12,885 of NW_024719434.1, forward strand.
TATTGTTATAACCGGATATGTTCGGTTTAATATGTTCTATTATCCAAACACTAATCTAGTTTATCCAGCATCTATGTCCGGATAAAGTGCATAAACACCCTGAAAATACTCCGGACTTTGTAAAATAATCCAAGTACCCAATTTATCCGAAAATTTTCCTCGTTTATCCGGCATCGACACACGGATAAGGTACGCAATCCCCTGAAAATACTACAGTACTCCATAATCTAATCCAAGTATCTAATTTATCCGAACTCACTCTTCGTTTATCCGATATTAAAATACTACAGTACTCCATAATCTAATCCAAGTATCTAATTTATCTGAACTCACTCTTCGTTTATCCGGCATCAACACGGGATAAGGAGGCTTCATATGAAACAACTTTCCTCAACACCTTTTGGCAGAAAAATCCCACACCGTGTATTGCCACGTTGCGGAAAGAGGGCCACAGGCATCCCGAGGCAACACTGCTTTATTTGTGTTGCCTCTTTTAATCAACACTTAAGGAGGAAGTAAAGTGAATGCCCAAATATTTACCGTGACGCTTTGCCTAATGGATTGGTTGAATACCCACACCCACCCACCCTACCTACCCACCTACCCCACCCTACTGACACCAGTGGCGTGTATTCATAAGAAGCAAGGTAAGCATTGCTTACCCTATAACAATGATTCCCTTCCAAATAAAAATATCTTATTTAATTAACATATTATTTAATTCAATCGTGTATAGCATTGTGCATTTTTTTTGTCCCAGTTAATTTGTGAAACTTGCAAGACGGGCATTTTCCGCTTGAAAATCTATCCCTCAAGTACGCAATATTCCACTGCAGTACCCTCGTTCACAGCGTCAATGGTATGCCATTGCCAGACGTAAGATGAGAACAAATAATTTAACTTATGTTACTCCCCTTTTTCCAAACCCATGTAAATAAGGTTCAGATCAATTTAATAAGCTGTGGAAAGCATTCTGATGCTGGAATGTCCCCTCAATAATATTTGTTATTATCAGTCAGTATAATTAATTGTGCTAGAAATTTGGACAACGTAAGCACAGCGTCCTCCCTGGTCCCCCTCCCCCACCCCCTATACTCGCTGCCAGCAGCACCGCAGCATTACCAGTTCATTAATTTTTTTTTCAATGATAAATTCGTATCCGTAAATAATAATTATCTGACCTTTTTTATGTTTCACAGTTTCGTAGACTATTGGACTCATTATCATAGTACTTGAATAATGTCATTGTCATTTTGGAATAATATAATAAATTAATAATGGCTATAAACTTTTTTCGAATTGATAGATTTTGTTTTGAAAGAGATGGTATCACTGTATGAGGCTACGGTCTATGTCAACACTCAACGTAAGAAATTCAGTTGACTTTCAGAGGTCATGATGTGTGAGTGGGACGCATTTATTTGGATTAATATACCCCCAAACTGAAAATGCAGTCGCAGGAGGAGCAAAGTTCAGCATGTGCATGCGCTGTATGTGATCTACTAAAGAATTCTTTTAGATCTCGTGACTTTACAAGTAAGAAAGTTATTGTGGAAAATGGCAGGGGGATTTTTATCATCGATGACTGATTTTAATTTTTGCTTTCTCTTAAATCTTTTTGCATCATTTTTCCCATTGTCAGATACACTATTTGATATACTGCAAGCAAAAATTCATGATGTTGGTTATTGTGTCAAAAAAGTGAATGGTTTTCGCCTGGCTTTGGAACAGAAGAGAGAAGAGTTTGAGAACATTTGGGAAACAACAAAGAACTGTGATCACATAAATGAAAATGAACCCAGATTTAAGAGACAAAAAGGAAATGTTGATGTGAAGACGTCATTCTCACGACTTTATGTAGAAATATATGACACGATACTTAACCAGGTTAATATCAGATTTGCAAATTTGGATTCATTAAGATTCTTAGAGCTTTTACACTCTCCATCATTCTGTGAGTTTACTAAGTTTGGGCAATTTCCAGAGCTTGCTTTTCAATCGCTGAAGTGTAGCTATGATAATTTCTTTGATTTTTTATCACTGAAATCGCAACTTAGAGTTGTTTACATGTCAGAGGAATTCAAAGATAAAACTATAACAGAAATTTTAAGTTTTATAAAGCTGAATGACTTGGAAAAGGCTTACAATGAAGTAGCAAGACTTTGTGAATTAATTTTAACAGTTCCAGCAACGACTGCATCTGTAGAGCGCAGCTTCTCTGCTTTGAAGCGAATTAAAACGTACTCAAGAAATGCTCAAGGTCAAGAAAGATTGCAAAGTTTAGCCCTTCTATCAATTGAAAAAGAAGTATTGCATAATCTTCAGAGCAAGCCAGAATTTTACACCAAAGTTACTGATCATTTTGCTCGGAAGCCAAGAAGAATTCCATTGAACTATGTTTAAAATGGTAAGTTAAAATAATATTTTGTTAATTACTTCCTATTTTATAATTATGGTAAATGAATAATAAAATGATATTAATATTCTTACTCCAGCTTCATCAGAGATCTTACCAGCGTCATTTGCTTACCCTAGCATTTTTCTCACGACACGCCACTGACTGACACAGGTACCCCACCCACCCACCCATCCTTCCTCCAACCCTAGTGAATGCCCATAAGCGATCACTCCCCCCAATCGTCAGCCAATGAGGAGCGAGGGTTTGACGAGGACCAATAGGAAGGCAGAGCGTGGCGTGGCGCATTACTCTCGTCGTCAGTCGCAGTCAATCTTTTTTAAGATATATATTTTTTTTGTTTTATTTATACTGGTCAATATTGCATTACCTTATAAATATTAGGGGTAAAATATCAATAATTTCTCAAGTTTTGTCTAAAAAAACTAAAAAAAAAATAAAATAAAAATATATCAAAATATACAAATCAAAACACGAAATAAATAAACCAGAGAGAGACAAAGTTACAAACACATGAACTGATGAAAAGCCGAAACAAACCTCCTCCTCCTCCTCCTCCTCAGTGAAGGAAAGTAATCACTAAGTTAAACACACATCTTTACGATATAACACAACGATAAACAACAGCAACAAACAACAGTGGTAATAATTTATGAAAGGTTATTCTTGTTTCGTTGTAATTCCGTAACCAAACAATGAAAGAAAGAGAGAGAGAAGAATGAGTAAAAAAATAATGACTTGAGAGATCCGAAAAAAACAACTCAGACTTCCAGCTATAACAAAACACACAGACAGACAGACAATGTTGGGCCCAATTTAAGAGTGGGTTGGGTTGGGTGGGTTAAATCAAGCTACAAACACACCTTAACAACAACACTACCAGCCTCGAAACAATAAAACAAACACACACACACACACACACCAAACAATATCTGTCAACTCTCTCTTGTCAAATGATATCGTTAACGACACTTTTAAAACTTGACCTACGAGACTTTAAACGATATAGACAAACGACATTCATAAGTTATATAGCCCGATGACATTTACATTAGAGATGCCAGATACCTCGACTCTGGATCAAGAACTATTATTATTATTATTATCTTTTTTATTGTACGTTAACTTAAGTGTGATTATGAAGTTTATTTGATAGTAAAATATTAAATAATGTTTTTGTTTTTTTATAATTTATTGTGTTTTATTGAATATTATTAGTTATTTCTTTGTTGTTTTTTAATATGAAGAAATACGGGTACATGGCAACTCTCATCTGCACACACACACAAATATGGCGGCCGTGTAAACACTACGTCAAAGCATTATACAGTAGACGGATTATATTGCGTAGTTTAGTGCCTTGTTTGCTGTTACGGCGTAGTTATACGTTACAGATGAGAGGAACTATAGACGACATAACACTTGGCGAATGAAAACAAAAGAGTATAAGGGATTTGAGTTTCTTTTTACGCTACTATTTATAACATTACTCATATCGAAGAGTTTGTGGGGTATGAGATGTTTGGTTCACACTCAGGATTGGATGGAGAAAGGAAACTCACAATGTGCTCTCTATATACATGTTGTATTGGATGTACAATGCAGCTTGGTGCTGGGAAGGCAGCATGGTTACAAGCGTGATGTAGAGAGAGCTGGTTGGTGAGGACGCTCAGAGAAGGACAGCTTGTGGGTCGCCATGCTCGCCAGCGGGAGGGAGGACCGCCAGGCAGGCGGAGGAGCGAGGACTGCCAGGCAGGCGGAGGTGTTGCTGGCTGGTTGGTGTAGGTAGAAAGAGAGACAGATGATGATGATGATGATTATACGGAGAGAAGAGAGCAGTGGCTCTGAGAGTGGGAGAAGGGTATAGTACAAGGTAAAGTTTAGAAGTGGGAAGTAGAGGAGAAGGTTAACAGCAGGTGGGCTATCCACCTTGCGGAGACGGGTTTTTGTCTTCCGTAACTGTGCTGCGTTAGAGGTTCTTGGGGTTAGGGAAGGCCGGTCTCAGCCAAGCTAAGCTAGGTTGTTCTAAGTTGTCCTGAGGGCATATTTTGTTAGGGGGGGGGTCTCTCCAGGTCCTTGTGGCACTGGAGGGATGATCCCCATCTTTTAGTTATTTTTATTGTTATTTTTTATTGTTATTTTGTTGTTATTTTGTATATAGAGGCTCTGGTTCTTCGTTATCATTTTTCCTGCTTCTAGGCCACCATCCGTGCGATGTGTTGTTGTTTTCCTCAATTAGTTGGTTTAGTATGGGATCCTGTTCTTGCTCGATTTTTTCCCATATTACATTTGCTTGGGTGTGTATTCTGATGTTGAGTGGGTCTATGCCGTGTTCTGTGTGTATGTCTTGTACTGTTTGTGTGTATGGTGGTAGGTGTTTTGCCGCTCTTCTGAGGGCTATATTTTGTACTGCTTGATATTTGAGTTGATTGGTTCTTGAGATTGTGTTCAGAGGTATCGGGGGGTATTCTAAGTGTGGTCTGATCAGTGCTTTGTATAGGTGCAATTGCGTGTTGGTTTCCAATTGGCGGAATCTTTTGAGCTTAGTAAGTTGTGATCTTGCCATAGCTAATCTTTCGTTAATGTGGGGTGTTATTCCGCATCTGGATATCTTGAGTCCTAATGTTTTTCCCTTGGCAGCATATGGTATTTGTTGGTTGTTAACAATAATAGGGCATGGTTTTGTTTTTGCGATGTGAATTATTTGGAGTTTTTGTACATTGGTTTTTATCTTCCATTTACGTTCATAGTCGTTTATTACCTCTATTTCTCTGCATGTTCTAATAGCCATCATTTGTTTGGACTTTCCCGGGTACCTGACTATCTGTGTTACATCGTCTGCGTAAGCTATGTATTCTGATTGACGTGGTTGCGGCATATCTGCCGTGTATACAGTGTATAACGTCGGCGATATATTACTGCCTTGGGGAACTCCGCTATGAAGGATGAAGGTTTGTCCTAGATGGTTGTCGATTATTAATTTGGCCTGTCTGTTATCTAAGAAATTACATAATAGTGCTGTGATATTGGTAGGCATGTCCAATTTGGTTATTTTTAATTTCAGTCCTTCATGCCAGACTTTGTCAAATGCTTTTGAAACATCTCTCAGAATTATGTTGCATTGGTCTCTGTTACTTGCAGCATTTGCAATTGATTCATATATTAGAGCTATTGCTGTGATGGTTCCTCGGTGTTTTCGAAAGCCGTGCTGTCTCGGGTTATATTTGTTTTCTTGGTCTAGAAAATTTCTCAGTCTGTTGTTGATTATTTTTTCCAATATTTTACCAGGTGTTTCCAATAATGATATAGGTCTGTAGTTTTCTGCTTGAGTATGGTTCTTTCCCGCTTTCGGAATGAGTCTGATTTTGGCTAATTTAAATTTGGTTGGGAAAAAGCCAGTTGCAAGTGAGGCATTGTATATATTTTTGAGCTGTTCGATCATAGACTGAGGAATGTTTTGAAGTACGATTTTATTAATTTGGCTTATGCCAGGTGCTTTATTCTTGAAACTTGCTATTGTTTTTGCAATATCATTTTGAGTTAATGGGGCAATTATTGGGTTGTTTATGTCTAATGAGTTGAGGTTGATTTTATTGGTAGGTTTCCATTTCTCTGTGTTCTGGCTCAAATATGTTTTAGTTGCCTGTTCTGTTTCTTGGCAGAAGCTTCTATTGTCTTCGTCATTTATTCTGAATATGTTCTTCCAGAATTCTCTAAATATTGGTTCTTTATCGTGTGGTTCTGTTACCTTTCTACCGTTTTTGTCCTTTATGTAGCTAGTTTGTTCCCATTAGGTTTTTTATTTTCTTCCAGAATGCTTTTGGATTTTTGTAGTCTGCTTGTGTGTCCTGGATCAGCTTGTTCCATGTTTCATTGTGTTTGTTCTTGCTTATGTCTTTCAGTTCTTCTTTTAGATTCCTGTATAATATTCTGGGGTCATTGCTCCACCCGTGTGTTTTGGTGTATTCATATAGATTGGTGAATCTAGTTTGGATCATTTTCTCTTCATGTGTTAATTGTGCATGTGGTAATGTACGGTATGTTGTTTTTGGAATGTTGTTTTCCATTGCTGTTGTTACTTCTTTGTACCATGTATCCAGTGAATTATCAATCTCTGTTGTGTCTTTGTTGTGTAGGAGTGTTGGTTCGTTGTTGCTAAGTTCCGATTTAAATTTTTCCCAATTTGCTTTATTGAGTGAAAATCTTGGGATTGATGGGATTTGTATCGGGGATGTGGATAAAGTTGCAATTATGGGTAGATGATCACTGGTTGTTGTGGGTCCAGCTTTTAGATGTACGTTTAGATGGTGATGTCTATTGGTTAAAACAATGTCTGGTTTCCCAGTGTTGCCGGCTGATATGTAAGTTGCGAAGTCGGGCCCGAGGTGTGTTATTGTCCCGTGATCGATGAGAGCATGGAGGATTTTTCCTCCTGGGTTTCTGACATTGTTTCCTAAGGTTGTGTGTTTTGCATTGAGGTCTCCTATGAAGTATGCTGGATTGTTTTGCCTCATTAGTTTTAAGATGTCCCCTGTAGGAAATATTGGTCTTCTGAATGTTAAATATGAAGTTCCGATGGTTATTGGCCCTCTTGTTGTATTTACTTCGGCTGCCAGAAAGTTACTTTGAAAGTTGTCAATGATTTTATATTGTATGTTGCGTTTTATGGCAATTGCTATGCCATCATGTGGTTCGTCGTGTATGTTCATTTGATGTACATGGTAGTTAAAGATCTTGATTTTTTCACTATTTTTCCTACCATGTGCGTTGATAAGAATGATGTCAGGGTCTAATGTGCTGTATATGTTGGCGAGTTCTGATTTCCTTGCCGAATTCCAGGCTAGGACGTTGTGCTGGATTATCTTTAATGATTTGTTTTGAGTAGTCGTGGGTCCCGAGAACTTGGTGTAGGGTGTCTGCTGGCTCATATATCTCCTGGCGAGTGTCTACTCGTTTCCTCCTTCAATCCCGTTCTGATTTTCTTAAATTTAATTGAATCTACTCTTTCAATTCTATTGTATTTGGTGTTAATAAGTCCTGCATTTATCAGTTGGTCTATGTAGGATTCTTCTACCCTATCATCTTCGTAGGTAACTTTTACTGTGCCTTCCTTTATTTCCTGGAGAAGTCTGTCATTTGTTATTGTAGGTGGTGTGTTAACTGAGTAGAATCGGATGCCGATTTCGTTGCCTAAGTCTTCTGGTTGCACATCACTTGATGAGGGTGGGGGGGGGGGCACGAAGGCCAGGTCAGGTCTTAAATAGCGGGGGTAGGCGTGGCTTAGCAGTTGACCCCCGCTCCGTGGTGTATGGCGGCGCTGGTTGACCTAGACCACGAGGCATACACTGGGGAATTGGTGGGGTCGGCTAGGCAGCGACAAACAGCGTTTGTAGGGGAGAATTCCACTACAATACTCCCCCTTCCCTCCAGGCTGTGTAGGAGACTTGTTGTCTGCAGGGTTGCATAGCACATGTGAGGCAGAACGGGCGGTGCGTGCCTCATGTGAGACAACGGCGATGGCGTGGATGAGCCGGTCGCTGGGGACAACTGTCTAGATACACAATATCTGTGGGAGTAGAGAGGGAGAATAAGGGTGTGTGGAGGCGATGAATTTTGTGCTTCCCTCATGGCAGGTACAGAGTCGTCAGATGCGCCTGCTGGGGTGTGTGGGCCTGGGTCAGGAGCAGGGGCTGCGTCGGCAGAAACGGATGAGGGCTCGTGACAGCAGCTGGGTCCACGACAGCAGCAGGGTGCAGGACATTAGCAGGGAGTACCTGGGGGAGAAAAGAGGGGGTGTGTTGGTCCGCACTCAGGAACAGAGGCCGCATCAAGGGCGGCAGGGGTTACTGCTGGGCCGGGGTCGGCGTCTGAGGCAGGACGGGTGTGCTGGGGTCGGTAGGACGTGGTGCTTAGGGCAGGAAGAGGAGCTGGTGTCTGCTTAGAGTAGCAGAGCTGCTCTAGGGTGTCTAACCTGCGGTGTAGAGACAGTAGCTGTAGAGCCGATGAGAGCTGCTTCTGGGTGGATAAGCCAGTCTTCCATGTTGCTTGAAGACTGGGAGCGTGATCAGTTTCTCCTCCATCCTGTGTGAGTGCGAATCTCCGGGAGTCACCATTTGTGGGGTATGAGATGGAATGGAGAAAGGAAACTCACAATGTGCTCTCTATATACATGTTGTATTGGATGTACAATGCAGCTTGGTGCTGGGAAGGCAGCATGGTTACAAGCGTGATGTAGAGAGAGCTGGTTGGTGAGGACGCTCAGAGAAGGACAGCTTGTGGGTCGCCATGCTCGCCAGCGGGAGAGAGGACCGCCAGGCAGGCGGAGGAGCGAGGGCCGCCAGGCAGGCGGAGGTGTTGCTGGCTGGTTGGTGTAGGTAGAAAGAGAGAGATCACCACGAGGTCAGGTCTTAAATAGCGGGGGTAGGCGTGGCTTAGCAGTTGACCCCCGCTCCGTGGTGTATGGCGGCGCTGGTTGACCTAGACCACGAGGCATACACTGGGGAATTGGTGGGGTCGGCTAGGCAGCGACAAACAGCGTTTGTAGGGGAGAATTCCACTACAAACTCCTCATTATCAATGTCGTCGTGATCGTGATCTATTTGACACTCATATTTATCATCCAAAAGATTCAATGGGGTAAGGAAGGCATATTTCTCAGCAAGTTCATGAAGCTGTTGAAATCTCAAAGTTATTTCTTGGATCACTCTGTCCAGCGAAGAAAACATTTCTCTCCTCAATTCAATGTCGTATGGCAATTCAGCATCTCGTGATCCTTCACCAAACATTTGTTTCTTCTTTTTGTGTCGACGCTGACGCTCCATGACTATCCCCAGATCATTGCAAATTTCTTTGGCATAGTTAACTCCATTACTCACTAGCTTGTCCCTGTTTTCAACTAGAAATGTTTCTAATGCCCTGAGTTTTATATCACATTGTTGTATGTTCAAGCCCTTGGTTTGGAGGTAAGTCTGCGAGTCGTTAATTTCTAGAAGGACGGGTCCCCACAGGCCAAGAAAGCACAAAAAGGAAAATGATTGCAACGCACCAAGTAGAACACCAGCATCTGCCCTGGTAGCTGTATTTTCTTCTTCACCAGTTAACTTTTCTAGGGCACTTAAGATTTTTGAGAAATGTTTCTTTACAACACTTACAGCTTCTCCCCTCGCACTCCACCGAGTTTCTATTATGCGCTTGACACTTTCACCAGTGACTGAAGTTAGAACATCCCAGCGATGGGTTGATGAAGAAAAAAATACAAACAAACGTTCCACACATCCAAAAAAGGTAACAGAATTCACAGCAACAGAAGCTGCATGAACCCCGCCAAATTCAGCGAGTGATTTGTACAAGCGACAAATTCTGCTTTTTTATTAATTTCCTTGATACGTTTCTGAACACCAGTATGAACACCAGCCATCACCGCAGCATTATCTTATGCTTGCCCTCTACAATTTTGAATATCAATTCCGTCTTTCTCTAATTTTTCCAAAATCATCATTGAAATATTCTCGGCGGTTTTACCTTCTGTTTCAATGAAATCGACAAATGATTCCACAACCTTCACTTTATCTCCATCGATCATAACATAGCGTAAAACTTGGCTCGTTTGATCCTTATGTGAAATATCAGGAGTGCTGTCGAATATCATGGAAAAGTACTTTGCTTCTTTTACTTGCTTGATGAATTTGCTTCTTACGTTTTCTCCCAAAATTTCTATAAACTCGTTCTGAATAGTAGGAGACAGATAGGAAGTAGCAAACATGTTTCCCAGCTGGATTCTTAGATGATGTTCACGTAGCACTGGATCATATTTCGCCAACAAATCAACTAGCTCTATAAAATTTCCTCTATTTTCCGTTGCTTCAGTCTCGTTTCTCTCATAATTCATTCCTTCTCGGTGGCCTCGTAAAGCCAAATTCTGTTTAGCTAGGAATCTAATAATATCAAGCAATCTTGAAAGGATTTCCTTCCACTTTTTCACTTGGCTTTCAACAACTTCTTGTTCTTTTTTACCAATTGTTGCTCCACGAGCAATCCTAATTTCCAACTCCTTCCATTGTGTGAAATTCCGAACGTGAGCTGCACTGGATTCGTGCTCGGACATTCAAGGATTCAGTTTCCACCATATGTTGAATCCATCCTCAGAATTAAATTTTGAGTTACTTCTGTCTGAAAACAGTTTGCAACAAAAGCAGTAAAGAGGATTAACTTGCCGCCGATACAAAGGGATGGATTAACGTCTCCTGTAGCTGCAGATATGGGTGATGAGCAGACCCAAAAGTGCCGCCCCCCAAAAGTGCCGCCCGGGGCAGAGAGAGGCTTAAATATACAGGGTGACCTAAAAACATGAGGTCAGGTCATAATGATGACGTCCACTAATCCCCTCTGAAGATGTCTTGAATAAAGACGAAAGCTAAGGTACTCCGTTGTTTCCATCTTCCCGTGTGATTTTATCAAGATTTATCTTATCACGTCATTTGATAAATATATATGTATATATATATATATATATATATATATATATATATATATATATATATATATATATATATATATATATATATATATATATATATATATATATATATATATATATATATATATATATATATATATATATATATATATATATATATATATATATATATGCATGCTGATAACCACAAGGAAAGAAGAAAACTCGAAGTTCCCAAGCGCTTTCGTGTAATTCACATCTTCAGGGGTGAGGACAGACTAAGGAGAAGCACATAACAAGGTATATATATGTATACAGAGGAGGGTGAGATCAAGTCCACAATGGTCAGGTATTAGGAAATGACCCTACTAATCTTCAAAAAGCACCGCAGCAGTCGGTAGTCAGGTCATTTGAGTAATGGTATGTACAAACTGGATAATTTCGTAATTAAGATGATTTGTAACCAGTGCATGTACTGTAGTTATACGTATTCCATTTAATTTTATGGTTTTCTTATTAAGTAGATAAATCTCTTTAATGAATACAGCATCACATAACTGTTGCAATGCCAGACACTATCATAAGGTAAATAGATGAATTAGCTGGTGTGATTTAAATGCATATTATTATTTAATTACTGAACTGTAATGTACTGTACTTTGCTTTTAGATCCGAAGCCTCCACCTAGGACAGATGTTGGCTCTAAAGGCCTGAAAATTAACCTGGAGACAAACTATTTTCCAATCAGTGTTAAAAATAAGTTTGCAGAACTGGTTCATTATGATGTCTCTCTAAAAAAACACAACAAAGATGCAAATCTTCCACGAAAAACGAAAATGTAAGTATTATGCATTGCTTTTGGTTTAGTTTTACCACTCCCATGAGTTTTGTAGTACTGTACTGTAATTGTGTTCTCATTTAGCATTAAACAGCAGAAAGGTTTGAAAGAGCAAATATAAAAAAGTTGACCCTCTTTTATACTGTATATCTCAGATGAGTCTGATCAGTGTTAGTTAGAGGAGGATGATCTGTATTAATGGGGTATTTTCCTGATTGAATACGGTACACCTTTGCCGTTCACCATTTTTTTTTTGCAACCCCCTACGTCCTTGTGTAAGGTGAAGCGCAGAAGTGTTTACAGCGCCCAACGGGGAAGCGTGCTAAGTTCGCGCTTGCCTTTATGTCTCGTGAGTTAAGGGCGTAGAAGCCTGAAGAGTCGATGGTTTATGTCTAAGCAAGTTATTGGAAGCTCCAACAACTTTTCCTGAATACGAATTCGCAACTTTCGATTTACGGCAGGTACCTACTTTGCTGCTAGGTGAACGGGGACCAAGGGAGGCTGGGAAGTGTGTCTGAACATCTTTCCACCGGCCTGGGAATCGAACCTGCGACATCTCGCTTGCGAGGCAAGAGCGGTACCGCTCTACCCACCTGCACCCCTAATTTAACGAGTTTGTGATTCGTGATTTCGACGATTCGCGGTAAGCAGATGGTGGCTATCTTGCAAGCCTTTTCCGCAGCACAACAAGTTAACCCATGCAGCATCTTGTGTTATATTCTCAAAACTTTAGTGTTTCTGTGTGAAATGGCCCCTAAAAGACTGCCTAGCGTCAATGCTAGTGGAGTGAAATGTAAAAGGCAGAAGTCAGTGATGACCCTGACAAAGAAAATTTTACTATTAGATAACTTAAAAGAGGGGATAAGTGCTGCCGTGGCTGGTCAGTTGTTTGGTATAGGTACAGTAAGTCCTCGTATAACGCTGTGCCGCTTAACGAAAATTGAGGTTTTAAACCGTTTTGAGAGGGAGGAGGAGCCACCCGCCGGGTCTCAGTGAATTGCTACCCTCCTCCTCCTCTCCCAACATACTCCTCCCCTCCCACCATCTGCGCCCACCGCAAACTTGCTCTACCACCTCCGCCCATCGGTGAGTACCAACAGAGAGTCCCTCAACACGTGATGATGAGGAAGACTTCAACTTCTTGTGGGTTGCGATTATTGTGTCGGTGCTGCTGATGAGTCTCCTCGTTGTATGTCTCGGCTTCTGCCTCAAGAAGCGACAACAGGCTGGAGCAAAAAACCGCTTCTCTCTCCAGCAGAACACCAACGAGACGTCCGTAAAACACCACTCATCAGCAGGTTCTTCCTCGTGCTCCATCCATATGGGTAACACGAGTGGAGGACTTCCAAGGTCGTGTAATCCGCCTTCACGTCCTTCTTTGCCTCCTCCCTGTGTGCCACCGCCTCTTTCCACATCCCAAGGGAAGCCCCAACTCCAGCTGCCACCAGGGGTTACGGAAGGAGGTGTGCAGCATAAGGACAACGTTAAACGGGGCGTGACAGATGAAAATGATTATTGCAACGCTTTCTTTGATCTAGATGCGGGGAATCAACTTGAGAAAGAAAAGGAGGAAGGGATGAAAAAAACGAGAGAATGGGAGAAGGAAGAGGGTGAGGGAAACTTATTCAATTATAAGTCTGACAACTCCTTATGTAAACGATTCAATGAAAATGAGGAAATATGATCAGAGAATAACTG
>NW_024719435.1:0-20625 GCF_018991925.1 Homarus americanus
TAGTGTAGACACCGACACAGGCTACAAACCAGTTTAAAATAATTCAGATGGGAAGTATACATGATGAGACTAACTTCGCGATTACTAACACATACTTAAAAAAATCATTATGGAGAGGAACTATCCGGTACACGCAGTGAGTTTCATTTTGACTGATGTGTATGTGGGCGAACCTCCCATCACCTATAAGGTCATCAGTGACGGACACACCTGGTCTGGACTATTCATCAAAACAGCTTCTAATTACCATGGTTAAGGATGCCTGATATTATTTCCCATTTGAAATACACTTAAATTTGGATTAATTCAGGTCATCGGACTTAAGTGACTTTATCTTGGTAAATTATTACCATTAGCTCCAATAACACGGAATGTACTGAGCGTCAGGCGAGCTTCTATAGGTTTTAACCTTATTATGCCCTCGTTAACTAGTGGGTGGAGTAAACCCGTACCCATAATAAATCACCAGTTTGATAAGGGAATAATGACCGTGTAGAGATAAATCTGTGTTGTGGAGTAATCGCTTAATAGATGCTGTTTCACGTGATATTTTACTTAGACTAAAATTATCACTACCATGAAACATCTGTAAGTGTTACCAAGATTAATATACAAGGATAAAGTTCTATTAGAATATATCAAATATTATCCTTAAATTGTTTTCTATATGTTTTAATGTAACCTAAAACTAAAGGGCTCATCAGGAAATACTAAATAACGTATAAGTATTTTTTCTTTACAAAACAAAAATTGAATCCCCAATTAAAAACAGATATCTTAGACTGACAAGGTGACAGTTGGTTGCCTCTATTCCGGGCTTTGAATGTTTACATATATTTTATCCTAAAGGAGTAGAAAAAGTAAATATACTTAAAATATGAGAGTAACATTTTTTTACCTAATCGTTATCAATTTTATATTATATGTAACCCCAAAAAAGAGTATTTTTATTACCTGACTGTGGCTATAGCTCTAGTGTGTTTACTTATGTGTTACCAGAGAATTAGGCTAAGGTCTTGGGTGACTCCTCATACTTTACTTGGGCAAGAAATCTATTTTTTTTCCCGAGATCGAGATTTTTAAAAGTTGAGATCAAGATCCTTCGCAATTTTAACATTTATGAATCATCTAAGGACTTGCCCGCCCAGGTAGCACCTGAGTGGCTAAACTTCAAATAGGATATTCTTTTGGTCGTGTTTATACAACTATGACTATTTTCAAGTTAATGGATGGCTGGAGGTTTAGTGTTATTAAAAAAAAATAGCGGAAATATTTACCAACTAGTATGGGTATATACTGTACGTACTAACTACCAATGGATTTACATTACCATGATTATAAATTAAAATTCCCGACCAAACAGACATACAACTTGTGATACCCAGACCCACTGAGACCACCACAATGCACTCCTCTCAAACCCAGACCTCTTAAAAGATATCTACCGCCTGAATATTAAAATATTTGTGAAACCTTATTTTGGTCCCATTGAAAATTATTATGACATATACTCATAAGTTCCTAAGAATTACCAAATACCAATAATTAACTGTGTGACCATTACGACATGTCTATTTCAATCAATCAATCAAACATGTCGGTACAGTGATTTCAATGGCAACTATTAATTTACTAATCATTGTACTGAATTACGTAAGATTAGTAAGAATAAATGTTTTTTTTTTGTCCTAAGGCTCAACAAATGGTAACGTCAATATAGCACCATCATTAAAATACAATATAGTTCTTTATTCTAACTCTCACTCACTGTCCTACACAGAATGTCTCTCTAAAGCATACATGTTAATTGTAATTACTGTTATTACACTCTAAACTAATTGATAATAACAATAACTCCAGGTGTTACACATTACTGCTGTCTAACTAAATCTGATTCGTGGAGAAACGTAAGCTGTTCTGGGTGAGGGTTAAAACTCTGCCTCTCTCCCCGGGGGTGTTGTAGAGTCCTGAGAGTGAGTTTCACTGCCTCCCTCCCTTATAGCTCTCCCTGCAGGTGCTGGGCGGCCGGCGGCATGTGTGTGGTCTGGTCGCCCGAATAACCGCACTGAGACTAACTGCTAGAGTTTGGGCAAGTTGTGAGGTTAACGGAGAATAACATGGGCTTCCTATTCTGGTGCCAGCGAGGATACATTACATACCTGGGTTATGAAGTTATGGTGTAGTAGGGAGAGGAGGACTCCTGCCTGGTGAGGATATAAGCTAGGGAGAAGAGGTAGGTAGCCCGGGAAAAGGTATCGATGTGGATGCTATAAGTTGTGGGCGCCAGGGTTGTGCGCCAGTGTTCGTTTGGAAACTTTTGCGATATTTTTAATTTAATTATACTCCTTGGCAGAAAGGGTTTAATTATAATTTATCATTGAAACTAATTGAATTGAAAACTATGAGGTTTGAAGTGATGAAGAATAATAGATGGTTAGATTTTGATGTCTGTAACTGCGGAAACCGACGTTCTTTTGTTTGAACACGTCAGCTGACACAGTGGAGGGTCGGACAGGGTGGAAAATCACAACGGACAGGAGAGTTAGAGCCACAGTATGTGTAAGGCAGCAGGGAAGGAGGTCTTATTTTTGTTTTTTAATTTCTGAAAGCTTAAGTTTTATGATGTGCTGTACCTACTTCATGGTGTAAAGCACTAATGCCTCAAACATAGTTAACTACATAATACACAAAGTTACAAATATGTACCTTACTCTTGCCATAAGAAAATAATAAATGCACCAGCGGATTTTTTATATTAAAAGTGTACTCATCTACACAAATTAATAATAACTTGGCGCTAATACTATCCCAGGCAAATATATAGAAAAATAACGTGTTTACAGAAGCTTTCACAATTTATGTAGATGACGCAATGTACTTATTTGGCAAAGGAATGATCAAGAATAAGGAAATAAAATATCTGATCGTATGGAAACAAACTTCAGCTTTACAGTAAAAACAAAATACATTCCAGGAACAGTGATCCATTAAACTCAACACTGGTACATGGGGTTAAACACATATAACACACACACTCCATCTAGAGGCATGTAAGTGCACTGATCTACTCAATGGGTTTCAAACAAATGATTACGGTAAACTTGGTGTCCATTCAAATAAGTTTACTAGACTGTTTACTGTGTACAAATTACACTTTTAATGGCCATATGATTTAGGGTCGCTGGTGGCTCGTAGCCGTCCAGGATCAACATATAAATACATTTGCTGGTACAGTGTGTGGATCAAAGTCTATCATACAGTGAGTCTTAGTGAAGGCTCTTACTGGATGATGTTATTGCCCGAGTGTATAGAGTAACACCACATAATCTCATGTGTTCAAATATACATGAGTGCACATGCGTAAATACATACAGGAACATTACAGTCACACTCACACACACATACCTCCCTCTCTTGCGTCTTGACAAGTTTAAAAGTTCTTCAGTACATAAACTTCTACTTCGCTAAGCCTGTGAAATTTGATAATAACTTCCCTGATCAGAAGTATTTATACGCCTCTCGTAGAAAAAAGTGCCCGATTAATGTTACACCAGTACCCCCACAAGTGATATATTCTGAAACTTATTCCTCGTGGCTAGAAACTTTCACAGGGACAAACTTAAAGGAGTTTGGCGATACATTTCAGGTCAGAAACTTTTATACGTTACTGTTAGACGAAGTTAGGAGACGAAAATGAGTGTAGGATGATGTACAAATAAATGAATATCTTCATACAAAATGTAACCTGACCTGACCAAACCTAACCTAACCTATTTAAAGTATAAATTAAACATCATATGGCAGTAAGCAAGGGCTGAAAAGAAATATACAAAATCTTACAATATACGAATTAATATTAAGTTGTAATAATAAAACTAAAAAGTTATCTCTATTTGCCAAAACCACTGATGATTTGTAAAAGCTTAAACTAATAGGGATAATTGCCTAATATCGATAACTTTTATGTATTATTTTAAGCTTCTAACTGGCCATCGGCGATCATGTACTTCATCATATTAGGTATTAATAAATTGTTTAATAGAAAACTTAAACTAACTTAACCAAACATTAACAAATATTAACGAAGTGTAATTATTTTGTTTTTGTTTTACATACAGGATAATCATCATGGGTGATATGATATTATGATATATTCTGAAAAAAATGTAAAAGACGTAAGTTTCGGAGAAAAAGAATTAAATCTAAAGTTACTCAAAACAACAGTAAAGACTTAAACTATACAGATGAGAGGAAAACAAATGCCAGTAATAAGTGCAACTAATAAATAACTAAATAAACCCTGAAACTAAATATATATAATTTGATGTTCTTCGTCTCTTATACTATAGACTAACTGCAGTATATACTTATAACATTTAATCACGGAATAATAATGGTTGCCCCTCGTGTACGAGGATGGGCCGGTCCAAGGCGTGAATTTGTTTAAGGTGTAGAAGCTATAGTCAACACAATTACCACACCCTAAGTTAACGAGTTGCATGACCTAGTGTCAATGAATAATCCAAGAAGACCGGACAACTCGCCAACTGCACTGGCTAACCATTACCTCGGAACACAATCCACTAATCGATTAACATCCAGGTCGCTAATTAATGCTGGGTCGACAGAGACAAATGACGTAAAAAAAAAAAAAAAGTCCTACTCTGCTCGGGAATCGAACTCGGGTCGAGTCGCTTAAAAGGCGAGCATGCTGACCATTACACCACAGGTCACCAAAATAATAAATAAAGTTTTTTTTTTTTTTCGTGCTGGTCAAGCCCCGACCAGAGGTTAGCTAGACCCCCGGACAACTCTTTCGGAGCTTGGCCAGCACGTGGTATTGGTATTATTATCTCGACCTACTTATATGTTACAAAGCCACATGTGTTTTTCGGTGTTGTTTTTAATAATATTGACTTATTATATGTAAGCTAAATATCAACATATAATTGACTAAATAATATGAAAACAAACAAATATAAACGGAACTCCACGTAATATATACTATATGTGAGACTAAATATGCATAATTGATGATTAGTGATAAATTCTAGGTATTTCTCTTTTTGGGAAACTTTTCACCGGCCATAAACGATCCTGTAGATCATAAATGTACAAATAAATGAATACCTTCATACAAAATGTAACCTGACCTGACCAAACCTAACCTAACCTATTTAAAGTATAAATTAAACATCATATGGCAGTAAGCAAGGGCTGAAAAGAAATAAACAAAATCTTACAATATACGAATTAATATTAAGTTGTAACAATAAAACCAAAAAGTTATCTCTATTTGACAAAAACGATTGATGATTTGTAAAAGCTTAAACTAAACAGGGATAATTGCCTAATATCGATAACTTCTATGTATTATTTTAAGCTTCTAACTGGCCATCGGCGATCACGTACTTCATCATATTAGGTATTAATGAATTGTGAAATAGAAAACTTAAACTAACTTAACCTAACATTAACAAATATTAACTAAGCTTTATTTTTTTTTTACCTACCAGAGGGTTGTGGGACCAGAGTGTGTTACCTGCCAGAGGGTTGTGGGACCAGAGTGTGCTACCTGCCAGAGGGTTGTGTGACCAGAGAGTGTTACCTGCCAGAGGGCTGTGGGACCAGAGTGTGCTACCTACCAGAGGGTTGTGGGACTAGTGTGTGTTACCTGCCAGAGGGTTGTGGGACAGGTGTGTTACCTGCCAGAGGGTTGTGGGACCAGAGTGTGTTACCTGCCAGGGGTTGGGGACTAGTGTGTGTTGGAGGGTTGTGGGACTGTGTTACCTGCCAGAGGTTGTGGGACCAGAGTGTGTTACCTACCAGAGGGGTGCGGGACCAGAGTGTGTTACCTGCCAGAGGGTTGTGGTAGTGTGTGTTACCTGCCAGAGGGTTGTGGGACCAGAGTGTGTTACCTGCCAGAGGGGTGCGGACCAGAGTGTGTTACCTGCAGAGGGTTGTGGGACAGAGTGTTGAGGGTGTGGACCAGAGTGTGTTACCTACCAGAGGTTGTGGGACCAGAGTGTGTTACCTGCCAGAGGGTTGTGGGACCAGAGTGTGTTACCTACCAGAGGGGTGCGGGACCAGAGTGTGTTACCTACCAGAGGGGTGCGGGACCAGAGTGTGTTACCTACCAGAGGGGTGCGGGACCAGAGTGTGTTACCTGCCAGAGCGTTGTGGGACCAGAGTGTGTTACCTAGAGGGTTGTGGGACCAGTGTGTGTTACCTACCAGCCAGAGTGTGTTACCTGCCAGAGGGTTGTGGGACCAGAGTGTGTTACCTGCCAGAGGGTTGTGGGACCAGAGTGTGTTACCTACCAGAGGTTGTGGGACCAGAGTGTGTTACCTACCAGAGGGGTGCGGGACCAGAGTGTGTTACCTGCCAGAGGGTTGTGGGACCAGAGTGTGTTACCTGGAGACCAGAGTAGAGTGTGTTACAGGGACCAGAGTGTGTTACCTGCCAGAGGGTGTGGGACCAGAGTGTGTTACCTGCCAGAGGTTGTGGGACCAGAGTGTGTTACCTGCCAGAGGGTTGTGGGACCAGAGTGTGGGACAGAGTGTGTTACCTACCAGAGGGGTGCTGGACCAGAGTGTGTTACCTGAGGGTGCCAGAGTTGTGGGACCAGAGTGTGTTACCTGCCAGAGGGTTGTGGGACCAGAGTGTGTTACCTGCCAGAGAGTTGTGGGACCAGAGTGTGTTACCTGCCAGAGGGGTGCGTGAGGCGGTGTAAGTTGGAAGTGCGGCAGGAACACGAGTCTTGACCCTTAGCAAAATGAAGTGGGGAGACCATTAACCAACACATCATCATTAGCCAGCACGTCACCATTAACCATCAACTCGTCACGATTAACCAAGGCTTTACCATCAACTAACACGTCACCATTAACTAACTGGTCAACATAAACCAACACGTCACCATTAACCAACACATCACCATTAACCAGCACTTTACTCTTATGCTACACGTCACCATTAACATACACGTCACCATTAACCAACACATCACCATTAATCAGCACTTTACTCTTATGCTACACATCACCATTAACCTACACGTCACCATTAACCAACACATCACCATTAACCAGCACTTTACTCTTATGCTACACATCACCATTAACCTACACGTCACCATTAACCAACACATCACCATTAACCAGCACTTTACTCTTATGCTACACATCACCATTAACCAACATGTCACCATTAACCAACACATCACCATTAATCAGCACTTTACTCTTATGCTACACATCACCATTAACCTACACGTCACCATTAACCAACACATCACCATTAACCAGCACTTTACTCTTATGCTACACATCACCATCAACCTACACGTCACCATTAACCAACACATCACCATTAACCAGCACTTTACTCTTATGCTACACATCACCATTAACCTACACGTCACCATTAACCAACACATCACCATTAACCAGCACTTTACTCTTATGCTACACATCACCATTAACCTACACGTCACCAATAACCAACGCGTCACCAAACACAGCAATAGGTGTGTCGTCCGCTGTACCATTATTTAAAGATTAATTTCGTTTTGTAATGAGGAACAAATATAACACAGACTCATCAGCTTCCTAATGGGACGACATAAAGGTGGTCAGGTATACTTCAGCCGGAGACAAATATGAGCTTAGGTTAGGTTAGGTTGAATTATTTCATGATAGTTTTGTTGGGTCGATTTCTTAGGTTATGTTGGGTTGGCATAAGTAGCTTAGGTTATATTAGGTTAGGTTAAGTAACTCATTGATAATTAGGTTAGGTTGAAATTACATACTGATAGTTAGCAAAACAAAATTAATGTGTGTACAGTACGTGTATGATACTCAAGGCTCCTGACAGGAGTGTGTGCAAACCACAGCTTAATGTACAATATTACACAGAACTCTTGACGGTTAGCATCTGAACTTCAGCCTTACTTACTGAAGCTGTTTCAGAGAGTAGTGAGGGAGGCGCCATACTCTAGGTTCTTGAGATAACTTGATATACACGGTTCAGTAATCAATAGGCTGTTGAAAATCCCTTATTTTAAATTATTGTATCTTAAGTCAAATTATTGTCCGTGAAACAGTAGACTATCGTTGCTCATAACTTATGGGCAACGATATGTTATGAGTCATAACATAACGCGTTTTAATCTTCAATTGATATATACAATCGTACCAAAGGAGAGGAAAATATTTTATTTTTTACTTGTACCTAGTCTAAGGAATCTCATTGTTTATATTACAAAAACTGAAAGATGAGAATTTGTTCATTAGTTCATATAATACAAGTTCCTAATTTTATCCACATACATTGAGAAATATCCCATGTACTAATAAAACAAGTCATGATGCTATACACTGTAGAGCCGGGCATATTTATGACCCCTACAGGTAATTCATCATATCAGACTGCTGTACTATTAAGGTGTCAGGTGCCATTAACAACTAAGAGTGACAACAGACAATAAAAGGTGGCTTATTATTATAATACAAAGTAGTTATTTTTATGTGTCTTAATGCAACGTCATCCTTAAGGGAAGTGAATCCTGAAGCGTAGCAGTAGTTAATTTTCTTTCAATTATGAAATTATGATCAATCTGTAAGTGGTATAGATAGTAACAAGTGATCGTGGGCCCGGCTGCTGGCACGAGGAACAACATTGATGGCCATTAAAAAATTAGATTGTTTCGGCCGAAATACTGTTACTTACGAAACACTGCTAGCATGTATTGGCAAGGGCAGCCCGGAACCGTCAGGAACTTCGCCGATTGGATCCCATAGGCCACCCTTCTTCGCCAATCTCCTTAGGTGCTGAGGCAACTGAGGGTCTTCAGGACTCCGCCGAGAGGGCCAGAACAGCCGTCCTCACGCCCCCAAGGAGTGATGCTAGCGAAGGTCCCGCTGGACCCCCGAGTAAGGTTGAGACTTTTCCTCTATTTCTCTTTAAGACAGAGAGGCAACACTGGCTAGTGACGCTAAGAGTATCTACTGTCATATCTTGATATGGCATTACTTATTTTAAAGTGGCGTCTACAACACACCGAGACTTTGGTGTTTGTTTCTGTGAGTTAAGGAGATTAAGTGAGTCAACCTGAGACGTTAGTCAGCTGGTGCACAAGTTTTGAATTACGATCACGAGTACTCATATTTCATTATTTCTATTATCCTCGCTGGGTGGGAGATATAAACTAATGTTATAGTTATATAGTCCTAAGTAACTTATATAAAGTATATAGGCATATAGTCCCCAGTAATTCATGTAATGTTATAGGGCTTGTAGTCCCTAGTAACTTATTGCCGGATGCTTCACATTATGGTATAAGTAATATTAACATTAATTACCACTGGTTAGAGGTGTGGTGTAGATGTTTCATAGTTTAATGTTCATAAACAGGCAGCTAATGAGGTGATAATCTTCACGGCCAGGAGGAGTGGTACTGACAGCCCGACGGTGTGTTCAGTGTATCAGAGGACTGTATCTGTTAACATATAGCATGGGCCTGCTGCTGTGCTGTGGCCCTGACAAGATCATGTAGTGCGGGACATCACCAGATACTCCTGCGTTGGCCTCAGACATATTCCCAAATTGATGCTGTGTCCTTTTACTGGTGGGTAGTGGACATGTTACTGCTCCAGTAGACAAATTATAATTTATTTATTTCACGTGAGTGGGAGTAGTAAAAGTTACCTTATATTCAGAGTAAAAGGAGGTATGACCTGAACGACTGGTGATAAGTATTCAAGGGTCTTATGCTGTGTTGGTGTGTGAGTTGCTACTGAGTGAGCCGCTGTCCACAAGGACCTCTACCCACACTACGCTCGACCTGTGGATGGGCCAGTAATTATGGTTACTGACTATACTATCACCATCGACCTGTACCAGCCACTTGTAATACCCAAAGCTCACTAGTAACGTCCATTATATCGTATATTAAATGTTCATCTCTTTATTTGTACGTCATCCCATGCTAGATTATACGAACCTGGCATGCTATCACCGTGATACGAAAAGTAGGCAGGATACAGTCGCCATAGGCATGATAGGTAAGGTAGAATGTAAACCAGCTTATTCGTGTTACCCGTCGTCACCTCCTCCAACATTCATCCGGCGCATATAGAGCGACGACATCCACTCCTACGTGTCATCCA
Source organism: Homarus americanus (assembly GCF_018991925.1). Taxonomy (NCBI): domain Eukaryota; kingdom Metazoa; phylum Arthropoda; class Malacostraca; order Decapoda; family Nephropidae; genus Homarus; species Homarus americanus. The sequence continues at coordinate 10,170 of NW_024719435.1, forward strand.
TCAGTCCAAGTAAAATAATGATTACCACATCCATAGTGGATTATATAGCACACACACACATAATAATGGAAGCCCCTCGAAATCGAGGATGGCCGGCCCAAGGGCCTCCTAGGCGTGAATTTGTTAAAGTGTAGAAGCTGTCGCCAACACAACAACCACACCCTAAGTTAACGAGCTGCATGACCCAGTGTTAAGGAATAGTCCGAGAAGACTGGACAGCTCGCCAACTGCACTGGTTAACCATTACCCCGGAACACGATCCGCAAATCGATTAACATCCAGGGTCCCAATTACTGCTGGGTAGACAGAGGCAAATGGCGTAAAGAAACGTGCCCATAGTTTCACCCTGCCCGAGGATCGAACTCGGGCAGGATGCTGACCATTTCACCACAGGTCACACACACAAACACACACAAGACCCACGTCAATAACTCACCATTTATTACGTGGAGGATCCCTCAGGAGGCTCCTACAGTGTGTTGCCACTTTATCATCCACCAACTTACACACTATCATACTGCTCCTGGAAGACACTGAACACACCGTCGGGCTTTCAGCACAACTCCTCCTGGCCGTGAAGATCATCACTTCATTATGCTGACTGTATATAAATATGAAACATCTACGTCACACTTCTTATTGACTTTCTGCCTCATTTTTACACAATTGCAGGTCACAATTGTTTCTTTTACTTTGACAACACGACATACATATAATGTTTCTCTCTATTATTATTATTATTATTATTATTATTATTATTATTATTATTATTATTATTATTATTATTATTATTATTATATTTTCGCCCCCAGGCCCTGATGTGGGTCATTGACCTGTGACCTGAGTAATCCCGTAAAAAAAAGTGAAGAATATGTCAATAAGTTACTGGGGACTGTATACCGATAACATTACATGAGTTACTGGTGCCTATAATTATAACTATAACATTAGTTTATATCTCCCACCCAGCGAGGATAATAGAAATAATGAAATATGAGTACTTGTGATCGTAATTCAAAACTTGTGCACCAGCTGACTGACGTCTGAGGTTGACTCACTGTATCTCCTTAACTCACAGAAACAAACACCAAAGTCTCGGTGTGTTGTAGACGCCACTTTAAAATAAGTAATACCATATCAAGATATGACAGTAGATACTCTTAGCGTCACTAGCCAGTGTTGCCTCTCTGTCTTAAAGAGAAATAGAGGAAAAGTCTCAACCTTACTCGGGGGTCCAGCGGGGCCTTCGCTAGCATCACTCCTTGGGGGCGTGAGGACGGCTGTTCTGGCCCTCTCGGCGGAGTCCCGAAGACCCTCAGTTGCCTCAGCACCTAAGGAGATTGGCGAAGAAGGGTGGCCTATGGGATCCAATCGGCGGAGTTCCTGACGGTTCCAGGCTGCCCTTGCCAATACATGCTAGCAATGTTTCGTAACTAAAAGTATTTCGGCCTGAACAATCTGAATTTTTAATGGCCATCAATGTTGTTCCTCGTGTCAGCAGCCTGGAGGCCATTGGTTCATCTCTACACCCGTGGGAGCAACTAAGTCGGTTGTGTACAACAGCGTCAGAGAATTATAGCAGCCTTACAGTGAGAACGGCACCAGTGTCTTAAGGCTCATTAAGGCATCACGTATCGGTTAATACAAAAGGTGTTACCAAGTTAATGGCCGACAATCCAATTTTTATTGTCATTTTTCCTTCTGATTTTTTTACACTTTAGTTTACATTTGTATTAAATTTAACACTTATTGTCATTTTTTCCTTACAGTAATACATACAAATGAAAAGCTTCATACAAAACATAACGTAACGTAACGTAACCTGCTTTAGGTATATTGGAATATCTTATGAGTGTAAATGACGTCTTATATGAAACAGTGATAATATTATTATGTGTAAATTAATTTACATTATTATAACAATAAAAAGTATTCCTTTACCCCTACTTAGCGGACACACACACTGGCCATAGGTGACCATGTAGGTCATCATATTAGGTCCACGTGAATAGTTTAAGTAACTTAACCTTAAGGAATATTACTTAACTCTGATCTTTATAAACACAGGATGATCATGACGCGTTATATGATATATTCTAAACAATGTAAATGTCAACATAAGTTTGGGAGAAAAACAACTAAATCTAAAGTTACTTAAAACAACAGTAAAGACTTAAACTGTACACATGAGACGAAAACAAATATCATAGTAATAAATGTAAGTAATAAATAACTAATTAAACCCTGAAACTAAATACGTATATTTAAATGTTCTTTGTCTTTTATATTATATCGTTAACACAGTAATGACTTTAACACATATTGAAACAATTAAAAGAAAAACAAAACAAAAAAACACCGATCAACCTCGACCCGGAGGGCCAGATGACCCCTGGACAGCTCTGAGCTTGACCAGCACGTTCGTGTTTATATTATTATCTCGACTGAATTATATTACAAAGTCACTTATGAGTTTTTCAATGTTGTTTTGATAATATTTACTTATTCTCACCTAAATGTTAACAACTAGCGTCTTAAAGAATACGACCACAACTAAATAAAGGCGGAAATTCACGGAGGTAACTTGGTGTAACTGGCTAGACTCCCCAAGGTGCCACAGACCTGCCATCGTCTAGTAGTCTTTCATCGTGTAGCACAACTGAGGCTATACATACGAACACGTTTACTATATAGCTGGAGTATTTTACACGTTTCTTATACAGCCACTACTGAGAGAGGGGGAGGGAGGGAGGGAGGGAGGCTACACGATCAACCCATAAATCAGGTATAGCTTGTCGAGGACGGGCTACGGGGCAATGTAAACAATGGGGCTACTAAGACTATAGGTATACGTAGGCTCCGAGTCCACGCCAGGCCAGGACTGAGATGATGCCGTCACTAGCAGCGTCCTCAGCGGATATTACACGACTTGTATCTCGTCCATCTCTCCCTGGGTGAGGAGGGGGGAGGGGGAGGAGGAGGGGGAGGAGGAGGGGTAGGGGAAGGAGGAGTGGGGGGGAAGGGGAGGGGGAGAAGGAGAAGAGGAGGAAGAAGAGGAGGGACGTAAAGGGGAAGAGGAAGAAGAAGAGGCGGAGGAAGGAGAAGGAAGAAGATAAGGAGTAGGAGGAAAGTGAGAAGGAAGAAAGGAGGAGGAGAAAGAGGAGAGAAGAGAAAGAAGATGGAAGAAAGACAGAGAAGGAGAGGGGAGAGGAATGGTCACAAAGCGAACAGTAACAAGTTTCAGTGTTGGTGGTGGTGGTGGTGGTGGTAGTGGTGGTGGTGGTGGTAGTGGTGGTGATAACAGCAGTGGTCACGTTAGTAGTAGGATTAGTGGTGATTAAAAGTGGTGCAGATGACGTGGTGGTGAGTGGTGATACGTGGTGGTAGTCACAGAAATGGTGGTGGTAGTGATGATAATAGCAGTAGTAGTGGTGGTGATAATAGCAATGGTCACACAGTCCTGTCGTAATTGGCTGGCGGGTCTCAGGTGACATGTCGGGTCGGAAGGGAACAGAACAAAGCCTCGGCATCCGTCACCCCCTCCTTCCCTCCCAGACAGTTAACAGTCACAAAACGTCTCGACCTGTAAACACCTCAGCCCTGGGAACACTCGCAGAAACCGGAGAGAGTCCCTGAGAAAACCCTGTAGAAACCGCCGTGGCCCGAGGGATGGACTAGCCGAGAAAATCATAACGAATTTCAGGAAAGCTCTTTTGGCTCCACCCGTCCGTCCGCCTCATGGGAAAAGGTTTTCTTTGCCATTTTAAAAGATTTGGAGCCACAATGAGGGATTTTTCACCGCTAAGGTAAGGGTTAGAGGTGGTGGGGGAGGGGGGATGGAGAGAAGGGGAGGGGGTGAAAGGAGGGGAAGGATTGTATAGGGGGAGGTAGTGAAGAAGGAGGGGGTGGACGGTGGTATCCCACACACCCACTTTATGTAATGGAGGTTTAGAATGCACTACCAAACACACTTATCATATACGCCTCAAAAATATTATCACATCATCACTAACTAATAAAACACAAGACTTGGTGAGTTATGTGTGAAGGGGATCATTCAGGTGGTGTGATAATACAATGTGAGAGAGAAACTTCACTAAATGGAGGAGGAGACACACACGTCCTCCCCCATGGCTCCCACACACCCGCCGATAAATCACGTTCCGACTTCTTTATAAGGACCTTCCTGTTACCTGAATAACCCGGCAGCTGCAGCCTCAACCAATGGGGCGCCGCGCATTACCGCCGGCCTCCAATAATTACACCATGCGCAAAAACTTTGCTCAGAGGGATCGGGTGGTAGGACCAGATGTTTTATCCCCCAAAAAAGACAAAGTCCAAAAGTAACAAAAAATATATGCCACTGTGCTGATAACTGGGTCTTACTATAGTTGTCTGCACAGGCTGGGATTGGTAGACGCGCTGAATTCGTCAGAAATACGAATTTTAAGGAGCAGTCTCATACAGCCTTTGTTGACACTACGCACGCATGCTCGTTCCTCGGGGTGTGTCTTATTGTTTAGTCCACAGAGTTCTTTAAGCTTACCATACCATTGACTGATGTTGGTCTGCTTCAGGTGTTGTAATTTGGTTGGGTAGTGGGACTTCTTTGCAGTGCGTTTTTCGCGGATGACTCGGTTGTGAAGGGACCTGTAGCGGATGTGGTCATTGAGATGAAAGGCTCTGTCTCTCTGGTGCATAAGTCTTTTGATCCGAGGTGTGATCCAGGGCAAGTCAGCTGGGTAAGATCTGACGGACTTCTCGGGGAAGAAGTGGTGTTGAGCTTCCGTGGTGGTGTTGGTATAATTTATCCATTTGGTTTCCACGTCATCCACGCTAAGTATTTCAGTCCAGGGGTGGTGAACTATCCACTGCCCGAAGAGGCGCACTGCAGAGTCAGTAATCGGCCTGTAGGTCTTGATGTAGGGTCTCTGTACTTGAGTGGGAGTGGCAGCTGGGGACCAGAGCACTGATAAGTGTGTGCTACACCCGATAGGAGGCATTGGTTGAGGTGGTTGGTACTGGTCCGCTAAGTCAGTTAAGATAAGGTCAAGGGTATTTTGACCATGTGTGGGGAAGGTCACAACTTGTGATAGTGATAGCTGGTCCTGGATATCAGTGGTGTCAATTTCATTATAATCCCCACATAATACTAACTTGGCACATGGGTACCTAACTATGAGGTGATAATGAGATGATTGATAAGAGTGTCTCTGGTGGGTGAGCGAGGCGGATGGTATGCCACACAGATTATGATGGAAGCAGTGTGGCGCGGGTGGGCCTGTGGCACAACACGTACCCATAATGCTTCCACATCTGCTGGGACTTGAACATCCAGGCGTGACGGGCGTAGGTCATCTTGACAGAAGAGGGCAACGCCCCCTCCGCGTCTATGTGAACGAAGGTGATGAAAGAGTTGATATCCCTCAATATGACACGTTTCAGGCACAATTTGCCAAGCCTCACATATGGCAACGACGCTCGCGGCGGCTGACCTGACTGTAGTTGCCAGCTCGTCAAACTTGTTAGCTAGGGAAGTGACGTTGGATAGCAGTAGAGACGGGAGATCATACCATATCCGTGGAACTTCAGTGTAGTGGTACGGTCTGTCAGGGGTGGGTTTCTCCGGTTTCCTAGTGGAGGTTACGGTCCTAATGGGCTTATGTGTATGACGGCCCTGTCTACGGCTACGCGCGTGGAATATGTTCAGTGACTTGAGTCTCGCGATAACACTGCCATCAGGATAACCGTTCCCACGCTTTAGATGGTACAGAGTGCGTCGGGAGTAAGTGATTGGTGGCCATCTGTTGATATCTGTTGTGGGCGGACGGAAGTGTTTGTCTCCGGTGGCCATAAACTCACTGATGGCACTTTGAGGGCCACTGACACTGGTAGACATCTGTTAATATTTGTCAGTCGTAAATCACTGCAAGTAAATCACTGTAGTTGCGCGTGATCCAGGTATATGCTGATAACCACAAGGAAAAAGTAAACACGAAGTTCCCAAGCGCTTTCGTGTAATTCACATCTTCAGGGGTGAGTACAGACTAAGGAGAAGTACAAAACAAGGTGTATATATATACAAAGGAGGGTGAGATCAGATCCACAATGGACTGGTATTAGGTAATGACCAGGGAACGCTACCGATAGTTGCTGTGCTTTTTAGTAGGGTCATTACCTAATACCTGACCATTGTCGACCTGATCTAACCCTCCTCTGTACTCACCCCAGAAAAATGTGAATTACACGAAAGCGCTTGCGAACTTCGTGTTTTCTTCTTTCCTTGTGGTTATCAGCATATATATATATATATATATATATATATATATATATATATATATATATATATATATATATATATATATATATATATATATATATATAAAAATATATATATATATATAAAACATATTAGTGCTGTAAGGGTGATCGTGTTAACCTATGTTCTATTTTATGATGTACAGTTGTGGACAAATTTCTCCAAACAGTTGGTAATATCTGCTTTTCATTACATTGTATATCGGAACTACAGATTGAAAATAACACTCCTTAATACAGAGACAAATTCGAGAAAATACGTCAAATTTCCATTCTCCATCACCTAATGATCTTCAAGTACTCACACGTGTCCGGGGATTTATGTCGGCAACTGTACATTCGAATTTGTGTGTTGATATATGGGAATGTTTTAAAGTAATTGAATTTATTTGTGTTTACTGCCGTCTGGAGAGAGAACAATAGGAGTGATTATTTTAGGTCCGTAGTAGACTGTTCGACTATACTGTATGTTTGTGTGTGTCTGTTGGTTTATTAGTCCGTCCTCCAGTCTGTTGGTTTATTAGTCCGTCCGTGGGTCTGTTGGTTTATTAGTCCGTCCTCAAGTCTGTTGGTTTATTAGTCCGTCCTCCAGTCTGTTGGTTTATTAGTCCGTCCTCAAGTCTGTTGGTTTATTAGTCCGTCCTCAAGTCTGTTGGTTTATTAGTCCGTCCGTGGGTCTGTTGGTTGATCAGTCCGTTCCTGTCTATATTAGTTTATCAGTCTGTCCGTGTATTTGCCCGTGTTTCCTATCAGATCGTCTGTTCGTCTGTCGATGTATCAGTCCGTCCGTTTGTCTCTCCGTGTATTAGTCCGTCCGTGTGTCTGTCCGTGTATCAATCCGTCCATAGTATGCTGTCAAATCGAGGACTCAAACAGTCGTAATTTTCTAACTGTGATCTGTGTAGGTGAATGTGTGTCTCAACAAAACCACTGAAGAAGTGGATAATGAGGCTATTCCGTCGGTTCTTCTTTGGAACTGGTGTGGCCTGACGGGGAGATTAGCGGTCTCCTCCTCCGCTATTTCTTGTTCCTCCTTCCTTGCTCTTTATGTTGTTGTTGTTGTTGTTGTTGTTCTCCTTAAATCTTTTTCTTTCTTTTGTATTTCTTTCTTTCTTTCTTTCTTTCTTTCTTTAAAATTGTACACTCAATTTTTCCCCGGTAAAAACCACTGCACTGCACTTTTGCGGAAGGCTTATGACAGGAACATAAGAGTTGAATTAAAACTTGAGTTTTCCAACAAAAATAACTTTAATCACCTTTGGAAGGAAATTGAACATATCGCTTAAAATGTTCCCGCCGGACAATATGCTCCCTGCCAGCCAATTTTCCCGAGGCACGGTAAATGTGGCCGCCAAACACGGTGCGCGCGCAATTTACTGAATTATGTCGAGTTTCTAATATATTAGCTAGATAATAACTTAATTACTTTTATTACTTATTTCTTTATTTATTTATTTACGGGCATATTTATGTGCGAATATACTTATTTACTTATACTGCTTGCTACTCACGCACTCACTTAAGCACTTATTGTTTATGTACAACTCTACGAGATAATTATAATCAGTGATACAAGATTTTTTAAGAAGTGATTAAGTTACCTCTAGAGTCCTCAGGGGGTGACTGCCTCACTAGGTTACGTCTACACTTGAGTGCTTGGATGAGTGATATAACAAGGCAGATTTTTTACTAAAGATAATCATTACAGTACAGTAGACTGAAAATGTAAATAAACTTTCTAAAAACTATCCTCGTGTTTTTATATATAGTACTTAACGTGTAGTTTATGTATACATTATAAGTTCAATAATGGTGTGTTAAGAAAGTGCTTCCTCACCATCAGATGCGGTGGATGTCGCGGAGAAAATACAGTCAACCCTCGCTTTACGCGGTCCCACATTCCGCGTTTCCACGTTTACGCGGTACCCTGCTGAAACAGGAATGCTCACATTCCGCGGTTCGTGTACCCCTTTACTCGGAGAGCGGCTGGCGAACCGCGCCATTTTTGGATTCAAACCTCCCGCCATCTCTCCCGCCATCCGCCATGTTGTGTAAGCTGCGCGAGCATGGTGCGCACAAGGTCGCCCAGTCGTCAAAACATTACCGAGTTCTTCACCCGCCACCCACCACAGCCGGCCCAAGTCAGTGATAGTGATAATTATAGTGAAGATATGGACTTATATGGACTTTGAGGGGTTTGACAAAAAGGCCCTGCAAGCCTCTATGGTGGATAGTGATACAATTGATACAAGTGATACAGGTGAGGGCCAATAATCTGCCCTCTGCCTCGGAACCAACCGCCCATCCCCGTGTGCCCAGCCATCTTTTCTACTAATGTAAGTGTTAGAAAACCTAATATTATTGATATTTCTCTTAATTATTAATTGTTTGTGCATACCATCATCAAGTTAAGATAATATTTTTACTACAACATAGTTGTGTGTCGTCAAAAAGTGGAGTTTGGGGGTCGGCCCGGACTCTACTTCAATTAATCCCATATGTTATGTTATTCACTTTACGCGTTCCTTACTTTCCGCGGCACCCTGTGGGTTACATTAACCGCGTAAAGTGAGGGTTGACTGTATTGCATAAGGAAAATAAATTGCAGTTTGTCACAGTATCTCACCTGCTCTTGTAAACTTATTAAGAGTAATGTTGAAATGTACGAGTAACAATTAATTACCTATAAATATTATTTTTTCCTTCAGCTAATAGTGATATTTTTTGTGTTTTGCAGGTACGGTGTTTGGCCAGAGACAGCAACAGGTAATGGTTCTAAAGTAAGGGTTATGTGTCTTTGCCTGGGGTAGTGGAGGATATACCAGGGTGCGGGTTGTAAGAACCAAGGGCCTGCCTAGCCAGGTGGTCGCCAGGAGAGGGTGTTCATAGGTCATGGTGCAGGGTGTGATAAAGAGTCCCGGGAACCACCTGTACTGTACGTGGTTATATTCCAGGCAGTTGTTGTGTGTGACAACTGTGTGTCTCTGCCATCAGTAATTCCCTTATGTTTGGAACAACTTTGTATTTTTTCGATAGAAAATGAAGTTGTAAACAGTGATAGGATAAAGAGAGGATGATACGTAAAATAAACTATGACCGTCTTGTAGAATATAGAAACAGCGGGAAGTTCGGTTGTGTAGAATTAAATAAAATAACATAATTTTTTTAATTTGTTGTATATAAGACAGTTAGGCTTACCGAGACTATAAATTGCATAAAATTCCATTTCCCTGGCAAAGAAAATTATCTTCCTCGTGGGGTTTACGCAAGAGATAAATGAGAAAAAATAAGACTACTGTCAGTTTGTTTATCATTCACTAAGTCATGTTGAATGAATACTTTACATTAATCATAGAAACATACGTAACTTATATGAAGTTATCTTGGAAAAGTAATAATTGTTTTTAGATTAATATAACTCGCACAGTAAGAACCCGTCGATCTACCCCCCAACCCCCCAGGCCACGACTGGTGACCCAAGACGACATAGAAGTCACAATTCCTCTACATCAGGAGGAAAAAATATTGCTTATTGGCCTCGTCTGAGAGCCCCAGATCAGGCAGCTTTGTGCCAGAGATGGAGACCATAGTTCAGTTCGTTCTCGTGGCGTCGCGTTCACAACTCTGACACACGAACGTGCAGAGGAACATATGACCAGACAGAGCAACAGATGGACTCATTGAGGGGTGCATGGACGGGCAGACATACAGAGGATTGGAGTGATGGACATACACAGGGAGGAACAAGATGAACGTACAGACAGATGGACACACAACACTCCTAGGACCCTTCAGCTAAGCGGGAGCCGGGAGACAATAAACATGTAAACAACAGTACATATCGCCTTCATAGCTCAACAGTCAGATGCTGGACCCCTAAAAACCTCCCTTCCGTAAGAGTAGTTTTAGTTTTATTACATCTCGTAGAGTTCTCTGTGTATCTGTTAAACGACTGAGAAATCTGGATTGTAGGATGGGGGAGGAGGGGTGGAGGGACTGGGGAGGAGGGGCCTGGGAGGAGGGTCAGGGGGAGGGGCCCCGGAGGAGGGGTTATTGCCAGTCCCCAGTGTAAGGGCAACGAGAAAACTTTTATTGTGAGGCGGAACTTGTTACTGCGTCGGGGATCCTACATGATGAG